>NW_020454183.1:2555549-2555849 GCF_003342845.1 Nothoprocta perdicaria
GTGCAGCAGTGCCCAGGGGCTGCAATGTGCAGCAGTGCCCGGGGGGCTGCGACGTGCAGCAGTGCCCAGGGGCTGCAATGTGCAGCAGTGCCCGAGGGGCTGCAATGTGCAGCAGTGCCCGGGGGGCTGCAATCTGCAGCAGTGCCCGGGGGGCTGCGATGTGCAGCAGTGCCCAGGGGCTGCAATGTGCAGCAGCGCCCAGGGGCTGCAATGTGCAGCAGTGCCCGGGGGGCTGCAATGTGCAGCAGTGCCCAGGGACTGCAATGTGCAGCAGTGCCCGAGGGGCTGCAATGTGCAGCA
>NW_020454183.1:2556009-2602518 GCF_003342845.1 Nothoprocta perdicaria
CAGCAGTGCCCGAGGGGCTGCAATGTGCAGCAGTGCCCAGGGACTGCAATGTGCAGCAGTGCCCGGGGGGCTGCAATGTGCAGCAGTGCCCAGGGTGTTGCAATGTGCAGCAGTGCCCGAGGGGCTGCAATGTGCAGCAGTGCCCAGGGGCTGCAATGTGCAGCAGTGCCCGGGGGGCTGCGACGTGCAGCAGTGCCCAGGGGCTGCAATGTGCAGCAGTGCCTGGGGGGCTGCGATGTGCAGCAGTTTCCAGTGGCTCTGAGAGCCTCTCCTCGTGTATCCAAGCTCTTTGGAGTCTTACAGTATCTGCACCAACTGTTTCTCTCCTGATATTAACCTATTTGACCCTATATAGTGTAAGGTAGCCAAGCAGCTTCAGGCCATTAATCTCCAGGTGTGCTTGTCAGGTACTGTATTAATTAGTGCAGGAGCACACAGTGGTGAAGCTGTTAGTGCAGACCATGATAAGACACTGGAGCTCCTAGTTAGTGCTGGGTTAGTGCCTAGTTAGTCCTGTCTGCAGCCATATAGGCAGCTCTGAGCTTCAACAGGTGCCTCACCAGAAGCGGTCTCAGTGTGGATCGGACCTAAATGCCCTTCCAGAACCACCACCTGAGCCCTGCTGGTTGGTTTGGTGAGAGCTGGCAGGGACTTGGATAACCTCTAACAGAGCCTGCCTGCTTCCCAAAGGTCTCCTGCTTAGTGGAGAAATAACCAGGGATACTCAGGGGCTGTCCCCAAAGAGATTCTACAGGAAGGGCTGCTTTTGGTGCAGGTGTCTGCTGTCCTGGCACAGCTGGGATGAAGGTGGGTTGCACGACTGTGGTACATGTTTATGTGTTGATTTTATGGCCTCATTTCTTCCTAAGAGGAATGCTGCAGGCATCCCGTGGCAGAAATTCCCCTTGGCAGTGCCCAAGGGTTACTCATTGGAATAATAATTGATAATAAATAGTGATGATGAGTTCCCAGACTTAGGGAGTGCTTTGACATGTCAGGCTATAACTATTGTGCAGAGAGGGACCTTCTTTTGTAGCTTGAATTGCTATAAAAGGCTTCAATAGCCTTTCTCTGGCAGACTGTTCCTACTCCTAGTCAGGAATTAGGGAGTTTTGCAAGCTCAGTTCCATGTCTATTGATCTGTTCTTGCTCCTGAGGTGAGAACTATTTATATTTTAATACATTAAGTTCTACTTCTACCATTCCATATGGCAGCCTTGTTTTGAAAGTATAAGAAAAACAGGAATGAAGAATGTTGAGATGTTTTAACACAGCAGAAAGCATTTTCTTCCTACACAGTGCCATTTCAGAAAGAGAACAGCTTCTTCTCCAGTTCTGTTTTGGTCTAGCTCTCTCTCTTCTGAGATTTAAGCATATGCTTATATCAGCTTCTCATCTGGTGTATAGCTGTAGACATAGTGCATCCACTGACATAACGAGCTTTGCTCATTTGCACCTGATGTTTTTGTTGTGGATCTTTGAAGTCTGTAAATTCTTCGGGTTAAAGATGTTCCCTTAATACAGCTGTAACACAAGGGTTGTCTTCCTGAGGAAGACTGTGGTTTTCACGAGGAAGACACGGACATGATACCAGCAGGGTGGGATGATTAGGGAGATGTTTTATCTGCTGGCCTCGGTGACATTTTGTCCTGTCGGTGGAGGTTGGCTGTAGGGTGGGTGCCTGTATCCAGCCGAGGGGATAGGCGTCAGGCGGCGGTGCGGGTACAGCCGGAGCAGGGCGCAGCAGTGCCGGCGTCTCCGCTGTCCCGCTGGGATGCGGTGCCCTGTGCCCGCTGCCTGGGGACGGGGCCCGCGCCCTTGGAGACCTCTGTGTGGGCAGGCAGGGCACCCAGCGCGGGCATAGAGCGTTGTGGTGTGTTCAGCTGTGTCCCAAACCTGCTGCCATCCTCACCGGGCTCGGCTCTGCGTCCCGGTGCCGCTCTGTGCCGCGCTCTCCCGTCTGCAGGCGGCTTTGTGTCCGGATTGTCCTGCCGAGTTGTTTGATTTGTTTGTGTAATTGTGTCCTGGCTGACACAGCACTGAGGAGACCGAGTGGCAGCTACAGCTTCAAGTCAGGCCATCTGCAGAAAAGATGTTAAATATCAAAGACTGGGATGAAATCCTGATCCTAATGAAGGGTCTCAGTGACTTGGATGTGCTGAGATCTCCTGCAGTGGATTGTTCTCCTCATCTGCCTTAGGTGTTCTGAAGGACACCTGGGCAGGAAGAGCGACAGCGATGCAGCTCCGTCATCTTTGTTCTCTCACCTGTTCCTGCTCTTCTGGTTCGGTGTTTTTCTTTTTCCTTGTTTGTTTTTCCCCAGACCCATTATTTTTTCTCCTTCCGTGTCCCACACATGCATTCTTCTGTTGATGAAGGAGAGTCACACACAGATTTCAGTCTTTTTTCTTTTTTAAAGAAAAAGGCATCTTGATTTCGTTACATTTTTGGACAGAATACAAGGGATAAAGTAGAACTTGTCTGACGATAAATGGATATTATAATACTGAGAGTTTACTGAGTGTGAAGTGATTTGGAAATAAGTTGATTCTTTTTTCCTTAAGAAAATTAAAGACACTGTATAAGGGGAAGTGATTTTTGATGTGGCATTTGGGATTTTTTCCCAGTTCTTTAGTTCTGTGCTGTAGATGAGCCAATTTTTGAACCTGCATTAAATGGACATTGAGGAGTGTCATAATGATGTCGTCTGGGTGTAAGGCTGCAAGCAAGTTCAGCTGTTACTGGAATTTAGCTGAAGTCCTTCAGAGTCACGGAGGTCCTTTCTTGTCAGGAATACCATGCAGTTTCTCTTTGATATGGTTTGATTTAATTATGGAATTGCCCCTCGTGCTCAAGACCTGACTTCATGCCACAGTCTTTCCCATTGTTAGGGCTGGGTAGTCACCGAAGATTTGGGTAACCCCAAAAATTTCCATCCTCACCTGGACTGCAATGAGACAGGATGATCTGGTCCAGCTGGCTCCACTGGTGTACATTGACTTAGGGTCACTGTGCAACCTGCAGTGGTGGGGAAAAGAGTAAGAGCTGTCATATAATGTGAAATCTGTGTAATAAGTTACCTGCTACACTCTTTCTTATTCCAGGTTTGCTGTAAAGCCATAGCTAGAAGTTTCACCTTTCCCAGAGACACGGATTCTTTTTCTTTTCTCAGCAAGCTAAGCAGAAATTGGAGCCTGTTCCTATTTGTGGCTTGCGTGTAGTGTTGCCGCGTGGACAGACATCCTCTTCTCTTCCAGAATATGGAAGAGTTCCAGTTAATTGTCTGGAAATAGGGGGATTTTTCCTATGGACTCTTGCTGTTGCTCTCTTGTGTACAATGACTCATTCTTTCGCATTAACTGCCCATACTTCAGCGTTTGCAAGAAGGGGATTGACGCTGGGAGCGCTTCAAGAGCAGCAAAGTGGAGCTGCCTTTGATTGCCACTGAGGTCTGTGATGCTGGGCTCTTCTCACTGCAATGCAGACAAAAGCGGAGGTCAATCTTGAAGAGTATGCTTGTTCCTAGAGCAAAGAATAATCTGATGCTCACCTGAGTTTCATCAATTACTTGGAGGAAAGAAAGTTTCCTTAGGAAAGAGAAAGCTATTCAAAATCTTTTTGGGGCATTTTAATTGCAGTATGTGATGAGAGCTTTGAAGTTTTATTACCTGTTATATACTTGATTCAAATTTAGCCTTTTGCAAAAGCTCAAGTTTTTTTTTTTTTTATTTGCCTTGGAATATTAACATTTCTGTTTCAAGCTTCGAAAGAGCAAACTTTCTGAGCATGATTATGAACATTAGGTTAATGCCTAATCCCCACTCAGAGGTTCTCCTAGATTTCCATGTGCTTGTTTAGAGGCTGTTCAAAGGTGCTTAGCTTTAATTGCCATTATGTGAGCCCAGAAATAAGGACCCGAGAGTCTTATCAATTATTCTGCTCACAAATTCATTTTTAGATAGTCTCAGAGCTGTTCTAAGTTGAATTTACATGGAAATTGCTGGGAAATTTAAAGGTTTTCCTCTAAATGGGAAGAAGATACTAATGTCTCCACATTTAAATGCTTTGTGATTATACAGTCTTTGGTCTTAATGTGGTTGATGGGCACTTATTTGTCTTTTGTGGCACCATCTTTACAAGCATTTTTACATTGCACGTGCAGCTTTCTGGCTATCCACATAGAAATAAAAATACAGGTCTGTTTAGAAACGGCACAAATGCCTGAATTTCTGTGGCTTTCAGTGAGCTTTGAGATCTTACCTGCTTGAATTGGAAAGGAAAACAGACCCTGGCCTTGAGGAGCTTTAAAATTTTCCTTGAGGAGCTAGGACTGGAGCAAGAGAGGTGAGTGGGAAGTTGTGGTGTTCCTGTTTGGATCCGTAACTGGATGCAGACTAGACCTGCTGCACAGCCCATCCAGGCAGCCAGGCTGGTCCCAAGGCCTGGCCCTGGCACTCGAAGAAATAAAAAATAATAAAATAAAAATACCGTTCATCTTCCTTTTGGCCTTGTCATCTTTTTTTTTTTTTTTTTTTTTGAGACCCTGTTAGAGCTTGCTGAAACAGTCTCCCCAAAATGCTTTGGGTTCAGTGGAAATTCTCCCCTCTTCTGACAGAGCTGCATGTGGGGGGGCCCATACACCAATGGGGAGAGAAAAAACACCAGTTTGTCAGTAAAAAATTTCAGTTAGGATAAAAGCCTTGGTTTGCAAAGAAGGCCTGAAGCTGTGGGCTTTAGGTCATGAGCCTCATAAAAGTTCTTAGGGAATTACGAAGAATGATCAATAGCAGATTTGCAGAATTCTCCAGGAAAAAGCAAGTGAATTTTTTCACGAACCCGTAGTCATTTGTTCTGCATGCCACCAATGTTATCTGCCACCCGCGCCAACGTTGCCCCGCTGTCGTTAACCATCTGCGCAGCATGTGAAGCTCCTCGGGGCAGGGATCACGGCTCCGCTCGCTGCTGTGCGAGACACACTCTGTAGCCAACACTTAAGAAACAATTAATGATAATGCAGCTCAATAGGGTGTTCAGATACCCGGCTAATAAGAGTGATATAAATGCCTGGCTAGATTGGATTAGTGAGAACTACTGTGTCCCAGTAGTGCATCTCCAGCAGGTGAGAGGAAATAGCCTTAAACATCATCTGATAAGGAGCCCTGAGAGCCAAAATAGTGGATCTGAAGGATGCAGAAGAGCCAAGGGTAGAGGCGAGCCACGGTTAGGGTGCGTATTTATATTTACTCCTTTCCATTATTATTTTTATTGTTATTCTGAGGTTTTCTAGCTCAATATTTTTGCCTGCTGTGGAAGAAGGGCTCATTGCAGAGCGCTAATCTCCTTAGCGCCCGCTCTTCCCTCCGCACGCTCTCCGGCGTGCATTACAAGCGGGCGCTTTGTCGTGTTGTCTTTTGTATCTTAATGATCCCTGTGTGCCGGCGGGGGAGCGGGAGCTGCGCGGTAGATTTTCATCTTACGTTAATCCATCAAAATCAAGTTAGTCGCAGGCGATGGAGGGTCTCGGCGCGCGCTCGGAGACGTCAGCGCGGAGCCGAAAGCTTGCCGGTTGCCCGGCAACCTTCCCGCAGGAAGAGAGATGTCCTGCCGCTGGCGCCGCTTTCAGCCACGGATTGGCCTGGCGCGGGGCGGACGCATGGGCTCTGTCCCGTTTCTCCCCACGGCTCTTGCGACGGGGTGGCAGAAGGCGCTTTATTCACCCCCGACGAGGCCGCTGTTCCGGTGTCGCCGCGGTGTGGGCGTGCGGACGAGCACCCGCTCCTTGGTGTTGCCAGCACGGCTCCCGCCGGCATCACACGGCGCGTGGCCGGGCTCCTTTCCCTCCCCAAAACGTGCCAATCTGTAAGAGCAGGCGACAGAGTGGCTCCCGAAACGTGTGTCCTGGCCGCCGCTGCTGGGCCGCTCGGTAGGCCAGGCTTGGCCGCAGCCGGGCCCGGTGGCTCCGCGCTCCCGCGCCGCTTTGCCGCCGTCCTTCGCCTCTCCCTCGTGCCGAGGTAGCGCTCCCGCCTTTCGGAAGCGCTGCGCAGCCGTGAGGGAGACGTGTTCCTTGGGCAGCGTTGTGTAATGCCCGGGCTTTGGAACCAGATAGGAACTGACAGTGTCTCTTTAATTTTATGGAATATGTAATTACTATATGATGCATATATTCACCCCCTGCATCCCTTCAGAAGATGTGCCAATCTTGTGCTCCAGGGTGAATTTAAAATTCTTGCGCATTTACCCTGATTTGAGCTAAGCGGTTCTGAAAAGCTTCGCACAAAACCCTACCTGTGTAATCACAAATATCTTTCGTGCTCTGACACCTTTATTTATGTTGACAAGCTCTTTACTCGAGATTTCATTCAGGAAAGCAGTTAAGAACGTGCTTAACGACTCCCAATCTTTTAATAGCGCCGGTGCCGCGGGAGGAGGCCTGGGCAGGCCGAGGCCCGGCGCGGTGCCGGGGCGAGCGGCGCCGCCGCGGGGCTGAGGAGGCCGAGGGCTGCAGGCGGCCTCCCTGCCCGCCCTGGAGGCGCCAGGAGGTCCAGGGAAGCACCCGCGCTCCCCAGGGAGCAGGGAGCTGCTGCCACGCGCTGCCGCCCCTCCAGCTGAGCCTGCTCGACCCTAGGAATGTCCCTGCAGTTCAGCCGTGTTCGTCCCGCTGCGTCCCGTCCCGGAGCAGCGGTTCCCGTGCTCCCGGCTGCCCCCAGGGCTTTCCCTGCTCCAGGTGACGTTTGGGCTGCGGGAGAAGATGTGCAGCTGCAGGGAGCCGCGTGGGGAGCCGTTCGCTACGGCTCCTGCTTCCTCTGTGCTTATATATGTGGCAATTATGTGCCATTTTGAATGCACTTTCTGCTGGCAAGCTATTTATCAACTGACTACTGAAGTCGTTATTTCCTGAAGCATATGGCAAGCTGCTCCCGACTGAAAAGCTGCTGCTCTGCCGCCTTATCCCTCCGTCTTCCGCGGGTGCTTTTCTGTGTGTTTTTGCTGAAATCCTTCAGCCCGGGGTTGGTAACTTCCATGAACAAGATCGCGGAGCTTTGTTGGGTGGCAATGTTCTTGCCTTTGCCTGGGTTGTTCCTAAAATGGCTGTGCAGAGCGGGACAGGAGGAAGCACCTGCAAGCGAAGCATCCGATCCCTGGAATTAGGAAGAAGGAAAGTTTCCGGATCACTTGTGGGAAGCAGATAGGAACTGAACGATGTTTCCCACGTGGCAAACTGCAATGGGAGCCATCGCTGCACATGGAGGTTTCACCTGAGCGTGAGCAGCTGCTCAGAAACGTTTCTTACAGTAAGAGGTGAGATGGGAGAACAAGCAGCCCGTTTCCTGCTGCAGTCCATAGCAAATCCTTTTCCTACTGCAGGCTTTCAGGACAGCTTGCAGACGTGTTGCTAGAGGAGTTTGTCAGCATTGTTTTTCACCTGGGATATGTCCCAAATTTGGTGCTGGTTGTTCCCACTTTCGCTCAGGATCAGGAGTTGAGGTTGCCCAGTACCATCAAGGAGTGGTAGACCTAGAGAAGCAAGATGGAAGGGAAGAGAGGCCAGGTAGCAGATTGCAAAGAGCTGCTAAGGAAGCAATAAGAATATCTTCCCTTATTTGAGACCATTTAATCTTTTTGAGTGAGTAATATAATATTTATAATATTATGGAAGCTGTAATAACTTGCTTAAAAATTAAAAATACTTAATCAGTGAAGTGGAATAAGCGCGTTCAGTGCTTCTCACTGAAATGCTGCTGTACCTCCTGCTACAAGGGTTTTATATAAATGTATGATTTTTCTCCATTTCCACAATGCCGGGTGAAGCAAACAGGCTGCCTGTGTATTCCCTTTTGGATGCCCTTCAGGCTGATGAAGTGAGAGGTGTTTAGAAACCCTCCTGTCTGCTCTGTGTCCTGGGGTACCACTGCCTACGGTCAGACCCGATGGGATGTGAGAGCGAGTTATCCCAAGGTGGAGCGGGATGGTTGTGGTGGAATGCATCGAGCCTGCTGCCCTGGGCCCTTTTGGGGATGTAGAACTGTGTCTTCTGAGGTAGGTGGATTTTGTGGGGTTTTTAGAAAAGATTCTATCTTTTATGGGTTATCAGCTCTATGTATCGATATGTTCCGAAAACATTCTTAATACATAAATAATCATAGAATTTGGTTGAAAAATAGTGAAAAACGGCTGCCCTTCGAGGTCTCCCCGTGCGGCGCCAGCGCGCAGGGACAGTCCTGACACCTGCAGTGCTCCGTGCTGCTCTGTCACGGTGCCGCGTTGCCCCTACCGAGGCATTCCCCGGTGCACAGTGGGGCTTCCCGCAATCCCGGGTGAGATGCGCGTGCAGAAAAGCACCTTGTTGATTAGTTTGGTTTTCCTTTTTTCCACTCTTTGTTTTTGAGAGGTCAGTACATGTAAGTTTGTCATTGTCTTAGGGGATGCAAGGTGAAAAAACATGCACAGTGTGTTTGGCAAAGAAAAGGTCAGGCTTGTGGCAGTTCTTAAGGACAAAGGTGCCAGGAACTTCCCTGACTTTCAGGGAAGTGCTGCTTCTTGCACTGTTTCCCCAAGTAGCAGGAAGCCCTGTTGTGCTTGGGAACTTACACAGTTGATCACAGGGTTCATTCTGATGTTTTTGGGGACAGTCTGGCTCTCTTGGACCTGTGTCCTGGGGGACTCGGTGAACGGGAAGAGACACTGATTTGTTATGGATGGATGGTAAAATCATAGAGCACAGGGATGAAGGGGCATTTTGTGCAGGTAGCAGGGGTCTGCACAGTACTGAAGGCTTCATGTTTGCGTAGACTGCATGGCTTTTGCTAATGGAGAGGTGGTAGAAAACATGACTAACTGCAGCAAGGTCACCATGTACTAGAGCAGGGTGGGTTTTCCTACCCAAATTGATGGAAAGTGTTACTCTGCTCATAACCATTGCTGTGGCATGGTTCAGTAGCAGTCTGAGCCTGACTACAGGCTGAGTTTATTGAATGGGTTGGGGTGGGGAGCAGGGGAGGGAGTACCCCAAAATAAAGGGAGCTGCAGGGTGTGTGCGAACTCCTCAGAGTCTTCCCTTGTCCCACCAGACTGATCTTGGCCTTGCTCGGATCCTGGCCAGTTTTCAGTGGACTGATCCCATCCAGGTAGTGTGGTTGTGTGTGTTCATGTGGTGAAGGCTCCGTGTCACATTGACAGTGTGGATGCTTCAGTCCATGTGGTCTGGGCACTTCATTTAGCGTGGACATTAAGGAGGAGACAGGAGGACATCTCTGCAGCGGCAGGAGAGAGGTGTGGAGCCACCAGCAGCTTCCCACTGCCAGTTGCTGTGACTTACTTGTATCCGAGATAGGTAAAATGAAGCCATGTACAGCGTATGCGTATGTGTGCACAGATGCATAAATATATAACATTTATAAAGTATTTAGTCTTCTAAGGTGCTGATTTTTCAAAGATGGGCAAAGTTGGAGAACATGACTTGGAAAAATTTATACAGAGAAGTTTTAATGAACAGATAATTTTGTTAGAACAATATATGACTCAAAAACACAACTCCACATTCAGGGAAGAGAACCCCTTTAAATAAAAATATATGGTGAAGTGATGGTAGCAGCTAAACATTTTTTAATGACTAGGCCCAACTTGTAGTCAAACTCCTAAAAGAAGTAGATGGGGATGATCTTTGGCCTCTTCTGTTAACTTCTTGTACTTCTTGGAAATTCACCATGAGCACTGACATTTTGCCTGTATTGAACATGAGCAACGGCAAGAATCAGGGTAAATGCAAGCAGGTTAGCCTGACATCAATCTTGGACAAAAGAATAGAAGAACTGATAGTAGATTTGGAGAATTTAAGGTAAGGAATATAATTAATGCCAGTCAACATTCTTTTTTGGAGAATATGTCTTGTCAAACAAACCTGATTTGTCTGATGAGATTGCAAGTTTGGAGCTTGAGATAACTGTGTAGATGTAATGTCCTTAAACTTCTCTAAGGCGTTTGATTTTATTCCAAATGACATTATGATTAAAATATTAGTACTATATACTTTCACCAAAGCACATGTTAAATGTATTAAGAACTGGGTAACTGACAGATCTCAAAAAATAGACGTCAGTAGGGAATCATCGTTGAATGGGAACATTTTTACTGTAGCTCTGCAGAGATCAGTCAGAGCCCCCATGCTATCCATCACTTGTGGCAGCGATCGGGAAGTAAATATAAAGTTTCTGATAAAATTTGTGGGTGGCACAAAGATTGATGAAGTGAGAACAGGAGCAGTAGGATATAGCGCTCTCGGTCACTTGCTTAATTGTCCTTATTCAAACAAAGCTGCAAAATTATTTTTAATGCAGTTAGGGAAGAAAGGTTTATGCATCCGGAGAAAAGGAATGTGGTTCACAGTTGTGATCATAGCCTGGAAAAGAGAAGGGTTATGAGTTTCCCTTCTGTTCTCCCAGTCTACTGACCTCTTTGCAGAAGGTGGCAGCAGTCAGAGGCTGCTGGCACGCAGAGTCCCACTGCTGCTGCCTGGGACCAGCGGTGGTCAGGGGCTCTCGGCTGGGGTCGGCAGCTTTACTGATTGAAGACTCTCCCAGAGAAGGAGGCTAATGAGAAACACTCCTTCATACACGGTGCTGGGAGGGCCTACCAAAAAAAAATGTAACTAGGACAGATTGGATGTCCATGTTTGGCCGTGAATCTTTGAGCCTTTCAGCATGTCTTCTCACGGATTTTTGACTGTTCGAGGTTTCTGAAGATACTTCTTTGTATCACAGAACCATGGGGACCAGGCTTTGCTGCAGAGTTCAGCCTGAATGTGGGGCAGGCTCAGTCCTGCTGTGACTGGCTTGTAATTCTGGCTTCGCCCTTCTAAACTTGAGCTAGACTGCAGCAGCAAGGTCAATACCCAATCCCAAATTCAGGCTGTATTTGCATTAGTGCCTTAGTGGCTAACACTAGGTCTTTTATTACCTCTTGCCCTATTCCTGTGCACTCCCAAGAAGAACCTGACTCCATCTTTCCCACACCTTCCCATTAGATAGTTGTAGACAGCAATAAGCTTTTCCCAGAGCCTTCTCTTCCGCAGGCTGCGCAAGCCCGGCTCCCTCAGGCTCTCTGTGTATGTCCCATGTCTGCACCGTGACCGTCTTGGTGGTCCCTACCAGACCTGCTCCAGTCCATGTCTATCGTGTACTAGGAAACGCCAGACTGGACAGGACACTCAAGGATTGTTGCTCAGGCCCTAAGAAGAAGGGAACCATAGTTTCTCTCAACCTGCTCTTATTCTCTAACTCCTAAGATTGGCAGAAATAAAGTAAAATCTGACTTCGTCACCATAAAGCTTAAGATTTCCTCACACGCTCACAGCATGTGGCTGTTTTAAAGCGGGTGAAGGCAAAGGAGGGGTTCAGCCAGGTGAGACCAAGTTCAGCCTTGGGCAGATGAGGCAGCAGCGAGGTGCCTCCTGGAGAGGTCCAAACCTCTGGGTCTCAGGCAGGACCTTGCACAGGTTGTACAGCGAAGGCACAAGCACCACGGATGACACCAGCAGGAAGTTCAGGTCCTCACAGCCAAGTATATGAGTCCTTGAGCCTTCCTTCCCTGCACTCCAGCGCTGCATAAATTCTGATGCACCCTCACGGCTTCTCCACTTGAAGAACCCGGGGCCATTCATAAAGGGACTGGCTTTCAGTGTAATATTCCAACTTCACATTTCCTTAAGCGAAAAGAAAACCGTGTATCTTACTAAATAAATGATTAGACATCAATGATTTTCTGCCTTCTAGAGCAGAATTATTTGGAAGCATGAAAGGAAATTGCTACAACAATATAAAACCACTGCCCTTTGCACTTGCGTCTTTCCCACAGAGTAATCCTTCATTCTTTGTTTACTTAATGAGAAAAGAAAGAGGTTAATTTATAAAACCAAATAAAAAACAGACAGAAGACTTTATTTGTGGAACAAAAAACTGAATTAAATGAGTACCCTGTCCATTAGTGCTGTTAATTGTGCCATGTTCTTCTGAGAGAAATACACAGGTCTATTTGTATCTTACCCTTGCTGATGAAGTCTGCAGCTCCCCTACATTTACAATCCAAACCAACAAAAGTTTCTTAAAAAAAGATTCCTTGCTTGGTAAACTATTTTAGCTCAGTCTATGGCAGACTCAGCCTCCAATGGATTTCTTAAATGTAGCAAATAGGTGTAGGAATAACTGGGAGGGATGATCTTGCAGGTGAGTGTTGCCTGCCTGAATCATTTGCAAATTCTCATGATCATCCATGGGGAGCTGCTAGAAAGAAGAGAATGAAGGATTCCTTAATTCATTTTCTTTGCTCCAGACAAGTCTATCACATCCACTTCATAATTTAGATGTTTATAGGCTATTTCTGTTGACTGAAGGATGTTGCAGAAGCTGGAATGAAGTCGAGGTGAGGGATAAGATCTGCATTTCTCCTGGCTTTCCTATGGTAGTGGTTCAGCTTTACTGGTCAGGTAAGTCTGAAATCTCCACCATCATGATCAGGTTGAGAAAGTTAATGCGAAGCTGGGCTGTGATCTAGATGAGGGATGGTTATATCTGCATTAATGATGGCTCCCTGATGCTGAGGCCAACTGGACGCTAAAGCTCCTGCATCTTCTCTTCCTTGAGGAAATGTTAATGAGCTGCCTTCATTGAGTGGTGTGACTCTGGTATAAGTGTACCCAGGGGTGACTTTTCACAGCTCTCCATGTAGTTCCATGCCACTTCACCTGGCTTTTGGTATCAAAAGCCTGGATGGGGTGAGGCTGACCAAGAAATACATCAGTAAGGATTGGAAAGGGTGATCAACTCATGATGACATCTGGGAATTTATTGTGAAGGATAATGAGGAAAAGTCGTTTGGGACAAAACCAGTGAAGATGGTCTTGGAATCCTCTCTGGTAGTTTAGGAGATTTGGGGTTGGAAATTGCACTTTCCTCTGGATGGTGGCTGAAACCAAAGAATGTACATTGAAAAATATTTTTTAGTGAGAAAAATCTGTCAACTGCTCCCTAGTTATTGAGACCTCTCATGATCTATCAGCACCGAATGCATCACGAAGGTTTGCATGTTCAGATGTAATCGCTGCCAGCAACCTGGGAAAGGAGCTTGGGAGATTTTGTCTCTCACTACTCATCACCTTTGTCAGACAGCTTTTCAGATATGATAGTGTAGGTGAAATACTAAATTAGTATGTATTTAAACCAAACCCATGCTTTGGAGCATGTGTAGGTTTTGTTGCAAAAGGAAAACCTGGAGCAGTAATACTAGTGATTGTTTTTTTTTTCCATTTCTATTTCAGCCATATTCGTCACTCCTGAATTTAATCTGTAATTTGTTTTCTTTCTGATGTGATAAAACTAATCTTCTTAACTTTAAACTTTTTTTTCTGTATATATGTATCTTATACATATACATTTTATATTTGGAAAAGTATGCAGTTGCACACTGTGGAATAGCTTCCTGGTACACAAAATTATATACAATCTTTGGAAAGTGGATTCTTTTAAAAGTGGGCTTTTCTATATTAAGCATTCAGTGGATATTGTAATTATTGTTGTGTGTATCTCTTAAATGCTCAGTGGAAAAAGTTGCAAACATTTTTGTTAGACTGTATATTTGTTTGTAACCTGCTCAATATATCTTTTATTTGCCAACTGGCTTCCTTTCAAAAATGTGCTGTCAAATAGAGTTTTTTTTTATTGTTGTGATGTATTTTTGAGTTGTTGTTGTACCTTAAGGGATATACTATAATGAAAAAGAAAAAAATCCTTATTATCTTCTGAAAATATTTGTGAAACATAAGACTGTGCTTTTTTCTATCCTGAGACTATTGGCAACATTTTTCTTGGCTTCAGTTTGGGCATGAAAATAATTTTTTGTCTCCCAAATCAAAGTAACAGTTTTGCTTGCCAATGATTACATCAACACGGCATTGTTCATTTTGCCTCGAACATACATAAGCTGCAATATCTTCATGTCTGAAACTGTGGCTTAGAATTGATTTGGGATCCTCAAGATGGATTGTTGGACGGGTGGAGTCTGAGGCGAAACCGATTCCTGCATGGATAGGAATGAGCCCCCGTCTGAACCATCATTCAGAGGGGCTCTTTGCCCGCCGCCTTCCTTCGGTTTTGCCCTGACGTGACCTGTGTTTGTGCCTTGATGTGCTGCAGACCGCTTGAACTTTGGTTGGGGTTTTGAACCTCCAAGGACACGTGTCGTTGCAGGTGCCAGCGTTTGAACCGAGTGGTTCCCAGCGCTGGCCAGCAGCCGCTGTGGCCACTTGGCCCTGGTGACGCTTAGTTTTGGCTTTCAGCTCCTCAGGTTCCGCTCAGAGCAGGGGAGCTGTGTATTCTTCCTGCGAGCCAAGACTGTCCCGTGCAGCAGCCCTCTGGGCAAGGGGCATTTCAAAGCTGGAGGTTTTTGGCCTCCGCATTTTCCCCCTTTTCCTGGCTTTCTGCTTCGGCTTAGAACATGTGGCTGGCATCTCTTGGAAAACATATTCAAGGGGCGCTGCTTAGTGTATGTGCACATGGGATGTATGCACAGCTTTACCCTTTGTGGTCCTTCAGAGCCTCCCCAGAGCACCCTCTGAAGGGGACAAGGGACATGCAAGACCCCACAGCTTCTCCCACTCCTCCTGAAACACTGCGGTGCTCCATGAGGGAGGCCGCAGTGTGTTACAGACACACGTAAACATGCCTCGTTTTTGTTGGATACTCCCCTTAAACCTGACAGAAGGTGTGTTAGGCAGGGACGGCCAAGACCATCCTCCCGTTGTTGCCCTGGTGTGGACCAGGGCAGGGCGTCCTTGGTCCCCACAGGGACAGGCTGCGTCACTGTCGCCTCTCCTTGGGGACAGGCAGAGCTGCTGCGTGGGAGGGCTGCAAAGGGACACGAGGAGCGTGGCCTGTCCCCGGCTGCTCCCCTGAGGTGGTGGCGGCCGCAGCCGGGCGCTCCCCTCATCAGATGGCGCACGTCAGGCGGCCCCACACCGGAGACATGGCTCCTCACTCGGCCTGTGGAGCAGACATGGCTCCTCACACAGCCCGTGACAAAGACACGGCTCCTCACATAGCCCCACACCATTGACACTGCTCCTCATATGGCCCGTGACAGTGACACGGCTCCTCACATAGCCCCACACCATTGACACTGCTCCTCATATGGCCCGTGACAKGGACACGGCTCCTCACATAGCCCCACACCATTGACACTGCTCCTCATATGGCCCGTGACAAAGACACGGCTCCTCACATAGCGCCACACCATTGACATAGTTCCTTACATGGCCCCGCACCAGGGACACGGTTCCTCACACAGGCCGTGACAGGGACACAGCTCCTCACACGGCCCATAATGGGGACACAGCTCCTCACATGGCCCATGACGGGGACACAGCTCCTCACACAGCCCATGATGGGGACCTGGCTCCCAGGGAAGGGCACTCGGGAGAGCCGGGGCCGTCGCTGCGGCCCGCGTGTCGCACGCGCTTCCCCCGCGCCGCCCTCGCCCTCCTTGGGCCTTTCAGCTCTGATGAGATCATGGCACAAGGTGGAATAGCTGCAGGCAAATCACTGTTATGACAGATATATTACTGCAATAAAATTATGAATTTACTGCAGTCAAGAATCTAGGCATGTGCCCATAACTTTTACTCACTCTGAGTATTGTCCCGATTAGGTGCTGTATGAACTAAAATGAGATGGAGAAGAAGTGGAATATATTGCATTTACTACACCCTCCTCCTTGGAGTTTTCCATCCTGGCTCTCTCCTGTATCTCATGACATTGTGAGAAGTTACTGTAGCACCAAAAAACAATGTTTTTTGAGGGGACAGTCTGAGTTGAGGGAGTGTCCAGGCTCTTGGAAAAGGAAAAATATGTGGGAGATGCTGGTTTCCCTTGCCTCCCTTTCCAAGCCACAGTGCCCAGGGATTGTTTATTCACAGCAGCACGTGGTTGGGAGACAGGACCGAGGCTGTGGTCAGTGCGGTGCAACTCAAAGCAGAGGTGGTGCTGCCTGTTGCATGAGCACAGCCCGGATTTGCCTGGTGGTCGTGCGCCTGGGATCTGACCTCACACCGTCAGTTCCCATACATGGAGGCTGTGCTCTCCTTCCAGTTTGTTCGGATGGGATATGTCCTATTTATTTTGCATTCTGGAGCCTTTAATTACTCTCAACAAGTCCCTTTCACACTTTGAAAATCCTGTAGCAATTTCAATTTGAATTGCTTTCTCTGAGGCTTCTGTTTAGATGAGTGCACCTGCTCTGGAGTCCCAGTGGCAATTGGGCTGTAATAGTTATGATCCTTTAAATGCACTTAAGGTACCATGAGCTTTAAGAATTGATAATGACACAATCTGGCATCTCAGTACTAGTCTCGTGTTGTCTCAGAGCTGAGCATTTTAATTACGTTGTTTTGCCATTCACAAAGACTGCAAATATTAGCACGTGGTAGAACTTGGGTGTATTTTATTAAATGCTGCCCTGTGACCACATTACCACCTCTGCAGGTCTGGGACCGATACCCTTTGCTAAGCTCCCACACTGCCAAACCCCCATTGAGTTCAGTGGGAGTTTTGCCAGAACGAGGCACTAAAAAAGAAGTGTGCCTCATTTGAGCGCTGGTGCTCATTTGTGCACCAGCCCAGGCTCCTCTTAAAAGGATATTAAACAAAAATACTGAAGAATCTTGTCTTGTCCTTGCCTGGGGCAAACCTTTCATCTGGGACTGGTCCACTAAGTTAAAGATGGAGGTTCCTGTCGTTCATATGTTATGTGGTGTTGCGTTTTGTTGACATGAATAGATTGTGGCCAATTTAAGTTTTAAGCTTAAAGCTGCAGCCTTAGTTCTCCTCTAGGGATCAAGAGAGGGGAAAAAAAAAGGAGAAAACTGCTAGTCATCTCTCTTAAGAGAAGTGAGAGGAGTAGTGAGAGGAGTGCAGCCTGTAGCCCACTGCTGCACTTAATGCAAAACTTCCAAAACTACAAGGTGCAAGTGTGATAATGAGCTGAAAGTAAATATGGTTCAGTTTGATATGAGTCATTCTTTGGGGGTTTGGTTGGACTCAGATGAGCTGGCATTGTAGCTGTATGAGAGTGAAGTTTTGTTGCAGAATTAGAAAGATGGAGAACAGAGCAACAGCAACTGAGTGTCCCCAGGGAAGCCTTGGGGTGACAGAGGGTTCCCAAGGATGGATCCTGGGAGCGCTCTGGGAGGTGAAGGAGTGGGGAGGTCCCACAAGGCCCCAAAATCCAGGAATCCACTTGCATGCATTGGACATACTGAACACACATTAATATACATATAATACAGTATGTGTATTAATACACATAATTAATGTGTTGACAATATGCAAATGTGTATTATTAATGTGTAATAATGCACATACTGATCATTCATTGCTGCTGCTTGAATCGCTGTGGAATGAAGTCTGTGAGGTTAAAATTACCACAGTGAGGTGGAAGGCACAATTTATCCTCCATCCTAAAATCTCTCCAAGCCTTTCAGGCAGTGTAGAAGGGGCATGAGATGATGGTAATGGGAACGGGTATGTTGGGATATTATAGCAAATGAAAATAAGCATTTTATGTTCTTCCTTCTAAAAGGAATTTGTGATCCCAAAATAGAATGACCAATGGCTCAGGCAGCTCACTGTGTACAGTCAAGGATGGCATTTTCCTGAGGAAAGGGAGGACGTTCTGGCTTCATTTGAGATTGAGAGTGATATTCTGACTTGGTGTTTTTAATAGCTTAGCACTGAGTGCTGTACTAAGAACTTCAAAATATAAACTGTGCTATAATGGAAAGAAGAGAAATTGCGTATCGCCCTTTCTAAAGCTAGGATCATGATTATGAAATGAGGTTCTTAACCTGATGCGGGGAGATTTATGTAAGTGATTCTTATTGATGCCACTGGGAATTACTTAGAGAAATACAAGTGCATCACAATAAGAAATATGTCTTGGCAGTTCACTATTAATATTTGAAGATTGTACAACCAGAGTTTGCTTCTTGATGAGTCAAGAAGGCACAACTAGTGGTATTTTGGAAAGAAAAAAGAATCGGTGCTGTTTTGGTCCTCTCATAGGTTATGGGAAGGTGAGCCATTCATGCTCACAGGTCCTCAAAAGTAAGTTTTCTTACATGTGGGGTATCTTAACTCTTGCTATGATTGTATCTGCAAGTGCTGAACTACTGTCCATTGCTTATAGATAGGCAATAGCAGCTTAGCTTTGTCTGTAGGTGCTGCTGGTCTCTGCTGACCCCGTCGGACCCAGCACTTTGTTCCTGTCGTTGGCCGGGTGCAGGGAAGGTTGGTCCCACTCTGCCAGCAGTTACATCCATTAGTAAAACGGGACAGGGAGACTGCAGGCAGAAGAGAAGAGGCAGAAGCAAAGTGAGAATTTACGATTTTAGTGTAGTGGAATATCTCAGAGCTTGCTTCTTGTGAAGGGGCCCATGAAACAGGTAGAAAGAACCGTGTATGTCCATGAGACACAAAGAAAAGCAGACTTTGACCTCTGCTCGATGTTTCCAAGTTACCCCTCTGTTCACTTGGTAGCAGTAAGAAGATTTCAGATGCGCTTTTGTACCCAACCCTGGCCCCGTGGGCAGCAGGGCTTGCCCAGCGCGTCGGCCCTCAGCGTGTCACTGCCTCGCTTGCCTCATCCTTGTCATACCTGTGACTAACTGCTGCCACGCCGCTTGAGCTCTATTATGCTCACGACTTTTTTTGTCTTAGGACTGTTGCATGAACAATTTCATATGGAAGCCCATTTAAATGAGAGAAAGTCGATTTTACTTCTCCGGAGAGCTGTGGAGCACGGTGGCCATGGTGCTGTGGTGCCCCAGTGATCCTGGTGCCTTAGAAGAAGGTTCACCAAAGCCCTGGTGACAGCCCATCCCAAAGCCAAAGGTTCCTCACTGAGAAGGTCTTTGCCCATAGCTAAGTGAGTTGAATTTCATTAGTTTTCACATTCCTAGGCAACGTGCTGGTGGTGCAGAAGTCAGTCCCATAGGTAGCAGGGTGCAAACCTGTGATCTCTATAATCCACCAGAGATAAAAGAACACTTAAATAAATGTCCTGTTTGATGGTTAGTCTTCTGAGCAGGTACGAATTTCATCCTGCCATGTCTGTAGATAGATACGAGAGTTCATAATCCACTGTTCAAGTATTTGATCCTTTGTTTCTCTCCTTTTTTTTTGCTTTCCAACTCAGTGAAGTGTTTTAACTGTGTAAAAATTATATGGGAAAACAGAGAACAGTCACATAATAGTTGCACAGATTCAGGTCAACAGATAATTAGGTGTTGAAAACCACGGCACCAGGAATGTCCAGTTGCTTGCTTAGTAAAAATATTTTATTGGGCAATAAAAAAAAAAGCAGAAATTCTTGAATGTTCACTGCTTTTCTGTTGTTAACAACCAGACGAGCATGGGAATCAAGTAAAGGTGCACACGCATCTTCTTTACCCGGCTGCCTGGCAACTGATGCAGGACATTTTGCAAAACATAAAATGCTTCTTACCACCACTGTCATCTCTGCACTTAACAGATGTTAGTACCAATGGGGCTCAGCTGAGTCCTGGCTCCTAAGGACAGACCAGCTTTTATTCTACTCTGCTAGTTGAACTGGCTGAAGTAAAATCTAGTTATGAAATGGTCTCAGTGGTGGCCATTGACAGGACAAGGGACAATGGGTGTAAGTTGCAACATAGGCAGTTCTTTCTCCATGTGAGGAGGAAATTCTTCACTGTGAGGGTGACAGAGCCCTGGAACAGGCTGCCCAGGGAGGCTGTGGAGTCTCCTTCTCTAGAGATCTTCCAAACCCGCCTGGATGCCGCCCTGTGCCCCGTGCCCTGGGTGTCCCTGCTGGAGCAGGGGGTTGGACTAGATGGTCTCTGGAGGTCCCTTCCAACCTCAACCATCCTGTGATTCTGTGGAATTGGTGCGGCTGCTGAGACCCTGTTCCCTTTAGGATGCAGCCACGGATCATTTGGGCTGGCAGGAATAGCTGGGGGATGGAGCTGATGGGCAGCAGAGAGGAGCTGGGGTGTCTGAGAGGGAAAAAGATATTTTTATCCCCAAAGCTAAAACCCTTTTGTGTTTTGGTTTCTGTTAACAGCTATTTATCCAAAATGTTTGGGAGAAAGGCTGTCTGTCTATTAAATATTTAACACCCTTGCCTTCAGCTGTGGGCTGAGAAAGCTCCCAATCCACATGTGAGTCACCAAGATCTCCTCAGACAAAAATAGGAGAAGTCAAGACTTGAGCGAACTATAAGGAAAAAAATGAGTTTGCTAATTTGGAAACAGCCTAAATGTTTCATATCTCGTGTATGTGATAAAATGAGCACAGCAGTCCCTCTGTCGTGTGTGTATTGCTGGAGTCCCATCTCGGCATGCAAGCAGCACGGCACCGCATGCCGTGCAGACAGGGATACTTCCAGTACCTTTCCAGGTACTTCCAGTTACTTCCAGTACATTTTCTGTCCCTCTCGATCCTCTCTCTTAAACAAATAGTAATTATTGGTCCAACCTTAACCATTCTGTGTCCTTCTGTTGCCGGCAGTTCAGTGTTGCCATTTGATTAATAAGGCAGGCCAGGACCCTGAGTGAGGTGAGAAAAAAAATGTATGATAACAAATGCTGTGATAACAGTGATTTATGGTGAAACAGATCATGCAATAATGAAAAAAAAAAGAGGTTAGAGGTAAGGTCTAAGCTACTGGCTTTGCTTTTGGTGAGCGCTGTTACGTCCTGTGCATATGGTACGTATGTATCGTGGTTGTAATCAGGTCAGCTATATACTTCTATTAAAATGACAGGCACACAGCAAATCAAATGAAGACGAAACTTGGGCGTTTTTTTCCATTTGGCCATATTATTCTTTCAAAATCCAAATTAATTTATCTGCTGCAGAGATAGATGGCAATCCCTGTCCCATCACCTTTACCAAGATGCTCCAGCAGTGGTTCTGCAGCTCTCAACACCATGGGCTGCTTCAAACATTGTGGTGGCCATGTGGGCTCCTTATGCACTACATGTAAACCCACTGCCAACAGGTTTGCTTTCCCTAATTACCCTTTGCACATACCTTAGAAGCAGTCCACAGAAAGTAACAGTAGTTTCACTGGTAGTTTTTGTGCACCCTGAAATGATGCACATAGGGCGGACAAGGATATAAAACCTATTTTTATGATATATGCTCAGAGTCCTTTTTAACAACAGCTTGCAGTTCACGGGCCTGATTGTGTCTTCAAAATAGATTTTATATGTTAGGCTTATTCCTGATTGAAGGCTATGAAAGTAAGTATATTTGCATATTTTTACCTGTTAAGATTAGGAATATAAACCTTATAGTCCCTACTACTTGATGTTTATTTGAAGGCACAGAAGTGAGTCCAGTAGTGTCTGTCAGTGACAAATCACTAATTAGGAACACTAATTGACCAGCTTATTCTGGGGCAAATCACTTGGCTCCTTTGCCTCTTTGACCGACTCTGTCTTTAGCAGATGGGACCCTGCTATCTGCCTGACAGCCCCGTGCCCAGTAGCCACAATCAATGGATGTGACTCCTTCCTCCTTTGCTGCGAGGAGTGACTGAAGTCGCTTAAAGTCAGTGTGGTTTTGAACAAGACAATATTGAAGACAGAAAGCAGCCAGAAACCTCACGGATGGCATCTCCAAATACCCAGAGATAAGGTGATTTGGAGACAGTTTGTCCCGACATGATGGAAAACATAATCCCTTTAAAAAAGCCCATTAGCTGGCTGTGCCCCGAGGATGTATATGGATATGGCTAAACACGTGAGGACTTCTCGTTGGCAGGGGCTGCCCTGGGCACTCACGTGTGGCTCTGAGGTGAGCGAAGAGGCTGCCGGCCTCGTGCCCCATGCGGGTCGGAGGCAGCAGCCTCGTCGCTGGGAGGCTGGTGGGTGCCTCGGTGGGATCCCATTTGCAGCGAGTTCCCCAGTAACGTCCCCCTGATCCACAGACCATACTGTTTCCTCCTGGCATTCCGGTGTCTTGCTAAGAGGTGCCTGCCTTCTGCCTTCGTTTGGTGGCAGCAGTGGCCTCACGTTCGTGACGAGCACAGCTGCACTGGGCAGAATTAGTTCTGGGTAGGACGATTAGGTAGATTGGATTTTCTCAGTTGTCGTTGATTTGCTTTCACCTGGGATCTTTTTGCCAAGCCTTTTGAAGTCTGTTCTGTGGGGAAAGGCCAAAAGAGAGGTCTTCCTGCCTGGGCTCTGGTTCTCCTTTGTGGCCTGTCCCCACGTCTTTCCCACGGAGGATTTCCCAGCAGGCTCCAACGTTGCTCTTGCAGCCCCAGATGTGTTTCGTTCCACCACAAACACTGGATCGGGCAAAGCTTTGCTGAAGGCAGCACAAGTTTCCTGTGAGTAACAGCTTTGGTCTGGTAATTGTGGCAACCAGAGAACGTGTCACACATCCATCTGTCTTGGCAACACATGACGTGTGATTGTGATTGAGAGACGCGTTCATTGTGAGCATGATAATAGACAAGAGGGAGAGTGACTTCCAACCACACGTGTTTTACTTAAGTGGCTTAACCAGCAGTGTGTAATTACAGCCGAGCTGTGTGTGCTGGTGTGTTAGCCTGGCTGCAGACAGCAGCCACTGATGGAAAGAGTCTGTCTTTGTAGGCGTCTTCGTGTGGAGCTCCTGTTTGCCGTGCGCTTAGCGGTGGGTCCTGATGCACACAGTTGCTGCCTGGTGCGTTTGGGAATGACGCTGGGGTTGGTGGCCAACCACGGAAGGGAGGGCCGGGTGATCCCGCGAAGGGCTCTGCGGCTCCAGCCCAGCCCTGCGGCACAAACTGGGGTGCTTGCCTGGGCTGGGGGGTGCAGCGTGCAAAGGGGCTACTTCCTTCCTCACCATCAGCCTGTAGCAAAGATCCATCCCTTTTGTGGCTTCATGGAAAAAGAGCTGAGACTGTAGTTAAAGAGAGCTGCTGTGCAGTATGGTCCCTTCTCCTCAAAACCGTGGCTGGTGCAGGCCTGAAAGTGGCTGAGACTTCATGGCTCGCAGAGCTGCCTGCCTGGCCCGTGGGCACAGGGCACGCGGCAGCTCCGAGCGGCAGCGCCGGCTTCCCAGGGACAGCACAAGGGGCAATGGGTGTAAGTTGAAACACAGGCAGTTCCATCTCCATGTGAGGAAGAACTTCTTCACTGTGGGGGTGACAGAGCCCTGGCACAGGCTGCCCAGGGAGGCTGTGGAGTCTCCTTCTCTGGAGATCTTCCAAACCCGCCTGGATGCCACCCTGTGGCCCGTGCTCTGGGTGTCCCTGCTGGAGCAGGGGGTTGGACTAGATGATCTCTAGAGGTCCCTTCCAACCTTGAATATTCTGTGATTCCTGAATGGCTTCGGCCAGAGCGGCTTTGCCTCCCTCGCTGCCCTGCCGCCACCTCTGCCCTCCACGAGCCTTCCACATCGTCCTTCGTGGCATTTCTGTGGGCACTGCTGCCTGAGGCAGGGCAAAATGGCAAGAGGGTGGAGGCTGGCGCTTGGGCACCGCTTGGAAAGGCCATTTGGGGTCCCTGGAGCAGCCAACGTCGGCCGCTGGGATCAGGCTGGGCACAGGGCTCTCCCGGAGCGCCTCCCGGCCCGGGGTCCGCGTGTGCTTCAGACCGGGAAGCACCCAGTGCTTCAACGTCTTGGCTTGGGAACAGCGGTGCAAGAGAAGCGTTGGCTTGGCACGTCTGTCCAAGTGCAGTTTTGCCTTCCCTTTTCTTTTCTAGAAGTTTTTGGGAATGGCATTTCCAAAAACATGTAATGACCCTGGCCTGTCTTTGAGGTTTGCTATTACTTTTTATTGGAGCCTATCTTCGTGTTATGACAGGATGTACTGGAATATAGATATACTTACTCCCTCGGGGCTTGGGTTTTTTAGATAAAGTGTATTTGAGAAAGACGTTGGTGACTGAAGAAAAGTTAATGTGTAGCATACAAATGTGTAGTTATTGGAAACACGGCTGTCTTTTGTATCTGGATTTGAGAGTACAGTGTTGAGGGGCAAATTTTAGCTTTTCCAGTTGGGCAACACTCTGTTAGGGATATCCTCTGTTAGAGATATGCTGCATTTGACAGTTCTTCTGTATTTAGTCTTTTAATGTCAAAATTTGTCACATTTGGCATTAATTGGAAGAAAATGGTGCCTCTAGTTTACCAATCTGATTGTCTCGGGAAATGTAAGAGAATGTAACGTAATAAATGAATGTCAGTCTTTGAAATTTGGCCTATTTACTGCCAGCTCCTATGCACCGGCATGGATCGGTTAGTGCTGCATCCCAAACAGCCCCCCTGTCCAGGCAAGGCTGCCTCTCCTCAGGGTTTCTGCCAGTGTTTTCCTTTCAGCGTGTGTGAGCTTAAAATGCACATTTGCGTGCCACGGATTTGGAAGTAAAATAGACCAGCATTTGCTTAAAGCCATAAATTTTTCAGACTTGCAGGAAGTGGAACATGGGTAAAAGAAGTTGGGTTGTCCTTTCTGATTTTGCAAAGGAATTTGTCTATGTCGTGGGCAACTTGTGGGTTGCATTCAAGCTGCCAGTGCACTTCAGCAAGGTACTGCTGCTCGTTGATGCACGGGCCTGGTGCTTGGCTGCACAGCAAGGAAGGGAGCTGCTGTGCTCTCTTATGGCTGTGGTGCATGCCTGATGACAAGCCCCGTAGCTTTGCTTTCAAAAGACTCTATTTGTGAAAATAAGTTTTGCAAGGATCAACTGCAAGGTGCTTATTTGAGTAGCAAACAGCCCCTGAAATACGCCAGCTCTCGAATAAGCTGATTCTGAAAACTGACATAGTCAATATGATTACTCTAGTATAAACCATCTGTCAGCAGTATATCCACACATTTATGTATTTTGATCATTGTAACTGTTAGGAGGACACCGAAGTTCATAAATCACCTCATAGGCAGCAGTGACTCTGCTGCTGTCTCCTGTATTAAGCCAAGGTCTTGGTGCGTGTGGCGAGTGCCTGTGCTGCAGCCCCCCAGCACTTGGCTTCAGCTCCGTCCTGCCTCGCACTGTGCACGAACTGGCACATGGAATAATGTGACTAATTATGTTTAATGCAGATAATGTTGTTTTACAGTCAAAATAAAGAGCGGATTTCCAACAGATCTTTAAAGGGCACCAGGCATGAAATGGGCGCTGTGTTTATTCCCAGCAGCAGCGCTGAAGTGGCAGCAGCTGTTCAGCTCCCGCAAGTACTGCCCCGAAACGCCAACTTTTCCAGGAGAAGGACTCGGCCCGTCGGAAGCGCCTTATTGCTGATCATAGTAATTAGTTGAGATGATCAGCAGAGCCCGGAATGTTGTATAAAACATCATTACCCTGATTTTGCAAGTCGGCACAGGGAGGTGGAACGAGGGAGCCGGCTCGCCGAGGAGTCCCCGCCAGGCGCCCGGGGCCGGGCTCTGCCCTCTCCCTGGACCTCGCTGCTCTTCCCAGCCAATTCCAGAAGAATGGAGGGTGCTCGGCCCTCGTTTGCACAAATGTTAGCAAAGACACTTCAGTGGATGGTGAGATGCACTGATGTGAAAGCTGGTTTGGAGCTACAGTTCATTTCTAAGTGAGGGGAAGAAAAAAAGCACAGATATAAAGGTTGACAGAACTCCTGTGTGAGGGACTCTTATTTTGCTGTGTGCAATTGTTTTCTCTTGCTTACTAAAGGGATAAAGTGCAGTCCAGGTTTCAGAGAGAGATGGCTGATTAATCTGTCTGCCAGGTACATATGGAAATAAATTAGCAAATGGTGCATCTGGGATTAACCTACTGCAGAGATGATAAATTGTTACCCTCTTCCATGGCTGTGTTAGGGAAGCTTCAGTGGGTCTCCAGTACGTAGTTGGTTGCTGTTCGCCGGGTGTCCCCGTGGCTGTGGAATGGAAGGGCTCTGCCTTTGAAGCAGCACTCTGTGATATGCCAGCCTGGCAGCAGGTCTGGCCACACCTGTGGGTGGAGAGGGTGGACCTGTGTTCAGCCAAAGTGAGGAGATGGACTCGCACATTCAGCCCTGCTGCTCTGCCTGAAATCCCGCTGGTTTCCCGGGGCCGGGCTCTGGGTTTCTGCGGGTGGCCAGGAGCACCAGGAGAGGACAGTGTGGGAACAGGGAATATCTCAAGCGATGGAGACCTGTCTCTGCTGGCGTGATGTGGTGAACTCCTCCAGAATGAGCCTCTCCAGGGGCTAGACCACGTGAATGTCCAGTTGTGCCCAACCCCAGCTTTTCTCTGCGCTCGGGACCGAGATGAAACACCATCCTTGGTGCTTCTTTGAACCTCCACCAAGGCACCTCAGCTTCAATGCTTCTGTTGCTGCTTCTACCACCTTTTCCATGTCCCTTTGAACTGATGTCCAGCTGATCCATTGATGCCAGAGATGACCAGAATGGGAAACACACGGAGGAGTAAGCGTGCAGTCACACATGGGCTACTTCTGTGGGTCTGGAGGAGAAAATAGTGTAAGCGTTGTCATCAAAGATGGACCCGGTGATCTTGGAGGTCTTTTCCAACCAATAATGATTCTGTGATTGTATGCAAGTTTCTGCATTATAATATTTAGCCAGGTTGTGCCTGCAGTGCTCGTTGGGAGCCCTCTGTTGATCATCCGGGCTGTGGTGTCCATCCCTGGGTTTCATTCCGAGAGAAACACAGTGTGTGTTGGGACAGCACGTACCCATGTCCCAGCTGCCGTGCAGTCCCTGGTGCCCAGTCAGGGACTGGGAGTGCAGGCCCCATCACAGCTGAATGTGCCACACGAGCTGTACTCAGGCCACGGGACCTCTCTCTTCATGGGGCTGCCATCATTTGTTTGCCTTTTCTCATGTTATCTTTCAGGGAGGACGTGTTTCCTGTGGTTAAAATACAGATTCAAGATGAAAACTAAAGTCTTAGATCAATTACGTTGCTAGGTGTGAGTTTCACCAGTGGGTTAAAGCTACATTTGTATAAACATAAGGATGTAATTAATATACAGCCCTTTCAATCTAACAAGGTGAAAGCTTAAGTTTTACAACCTGCTTCCTGTAAATAGCAGTACTAGGGAGATGCTTGCTGTTTTTAAGGAAAAAAATCTGTAGTTTTGCCTGCCACGCAAGCCTGAACCAGCGAGAAATAGCCCTGTTCAATTAATGCAAACACAGAAATATTTACTAGAAATAGATATATCTTCCAGTGACTCTATTTGCAAATTTTGGTTAGCAACAACAGTTTGCTTGTAAGATAATAATGTCAAGCAGCAAGTGGGACTTCACTGTCATTCTTGGCCTTTTGCAGTGGGCGCTCAGAACATAACGCCCAGTGAGGCAAAGGAAAAACCAACTGATGGATGAACAGATTGTGGCACAGTCATCTATTCTGCTGCGTGCTCCAAGGAAAACCCCTGCAAATGAGACGTGTGGCTTCTAAATGTACAGAGAAAACTAAAGAAATTACATTATGAATGAAAAATTAGATGGAAATGTCTAATCCTGTCTCGTAAACGGTTCAGGAATAACTCCCTCTAAAATATTCTCCTTTGAGCATGCATTTAATTTGTGCTCTGGGAGCAAAATAAAGTTGTTAAGATAAAACATTCTACTAGTGATTTATGTAAATTTATTTGAACAAAGTAATGATGTAGTTGCCTATAGCAAATTGTTTGGAATATGAAATGGTATTTATGAGCTGCTTCTCTCTATATGAATACAATAGATGGTGTGAGGCTACGTAAAGAAAACGTGATTGCACATTCAAAATGGAGTCTGGTGCCACGTTCAGTAGGCAGGGAGGTTGGCTGAACAGACTGCTGAGTGTCTGATAAAATAATCTCAAGCTTGCTTCTTTACAGACTATTTATAGCACATGCTTAATTTAAAATTTAGATAGGTGCCACAGATGACCATAACAATCATACCAGGGCTATATAGGATAATACTGTTTGCCTTACATGTTGCACACATGCACACAAATCTTGGGTTGTTTTGCAAGCAGGAAATCGGGCCCTGCATGCTCCAATGTGGATGGTAAGAGGAAAACAAGTGTAGTGCTCAGCTGCTCTTGGCATATGGGACCAAATTTGTCCCGTCTGTTGAAGGTTATGGAGTTACGCCAGGGATGACTTTGGTCCCGTTTGTCTAGTAGAGGGAGACCAATATGTCAATATGAGACGTCCTGCTACTAGTGATGTGCTACCAGCAAAGCAGTGTCCTGGGCTTGCTTTAAATTGGCTAAGGCCGATCAACATCGTTCAAAGTGGCTTGAATTTCCCAAGTCACCCCAGCCACAAATGGGATCAAGGGAGACATTTCACAAGTGCTCGGTTCTTGCCAATGTTCATTTTAAAGTGGGGAACATCAAACTGGCTTCTTCATCAATAAGAGTTTAAGTCTAAGAGCTGTTCCTATAACAGCTCCTGTAACAGGGGGCAGGCATCAGCCCAGATCAGCACAGAGGACTAAGGGTGGCTTGAAGCATTTTCACAAAGCCTTCCTAGGCAGAGAGCTGTTTCTCCATTCAAAGAGTGGAAAACCAAGTTTCATGGCAAAGCTTCTTCAAACCAGGGATGAGACTGGCATGTGGAAATCTCAGGGTTACTGCTCCAGAGGGCATGGTTGGAGGTGGATGGCTTGTCCAGGACCACACTGGCCTGTTAAAGACAGTAATGGAAGAGAGCAACTGGCTTTGATCTTGCACTTAGAGCCTGGTTTTGTGAGCCCTTCCCAAGTACCTGAATGACGTTAGGGAAAAGACATAAATGCAGGCGGGGGAATCTTAAAGTGACAACTGTGACCAGGCTGAGGTTTTCCAGTGGCACTGTATTAGCCTGTGTGAAAGGTGCTCCTTGGTAAACCTGTCCCTTAACGTACCTGACAAGGGTTTATGGAAAATGATCCAGGGAGATGATCGCGGAATTTAAAATTTAACCACACACATTTATAATCAAATTGCTTTGAGCCCGTTCATATATAGTGCCTTATGAATAGATTTGCCAGGTGCTCTGGGCAGAGCCATCCTGCAGCCTCTCTTTAGAGAACATCCAGGCCCTGTTATCCCAGCGTGAGGAGGTGCAGACTGACTACACAAGCAACAACTGGAAAATCATCTATTTTGCTCTATTTATTCCTTTGTGGCAACTCTCTCTTTTGCCTGGGGCTTTCTCATCTGCACAGCCTGCATTACTCATGGACTGCCGGGCCAGATCCCTGCAGACATCTGAGGAAGGCTGACAGGTTCCCTTCTGAACGCTGATCAATGTTGCTGTGCCCTCCAAATCAGCTAGAATTAGCCGTACAAATAGCAGCCCCTGGAAGCTGGGCTGAGGCCATATGGAACTTGGGGAGCCCGTTCCCCTCCCACCGCAGAGGGAACCCGGGAAGAGCGCTGAGCTCTCCGCTGGGATTGCCCCTCTTCCATCACGAATGTACGGCACTAAGTTATTTTAACAGCTCACCTATTAATGTGCCAATGTACAGATATTATGTGTCATTAGCTAAACTGGGACGTCTCTGTTGCTTCATGGTGCTGCCGTGCAAGGAGGCCTTCAGAAGAAGCTCTTGATCTGTCAATGGAGATTGTAGCTCAGGCATCTCTAGCAGAGATAAAAGCTTTGCTGGCTTAACAGGATTGAATTTTCCTCAAAGAAATAACTGAAACAATAGTAGAATCGCCCAAACTTGGGCTGAGCATTAGTGCAGAGGAGCTGTTTGGAAATCGATCCGTTTAGAAAGAAAATAATGTGCAGATTGGGCAAGGTAATGATGGTATTGGATGATAAAGGAGAGGCAGGGGTGGAGAGAGCCTGTGAGGGATACAGTGTCACCTAAAAGCTTTGCAGAAGTGCTTTTATTCCCCTGAATCAGCTTGGCTTTGCACCGACACTTAGCTGTTTGCCAAAGAATTATACCTGCTTTGGAGATAAATACATTTGACAGTGAACTCTTAACCCCTCTTTTGCAGGCCTGTTGTTCTGGGTAGTGGCAGGGGAGATGTAGATGGCTTCAATTTCTTTCTGAATACAGTATTAGGCAAAATGGGGTGCAGAACTACGGTACATAATTTTCTAGTGAGCAGAATGCTTCAGGAAGATTACAGTCATTATTGAATGTAATGAAACCTGACAAATTAGAGTTTCATAGGCCTCCTTGAGATTAGTGTGATCCATTAAACATGCTCTCTGGCTGCTAAATGGCATTGTCCCATTTCACAGAAGAACTTCAGAAATCCTGAGGTACCTCTGACTAACAGCTGATTGAAAGCACCCAATCAAGAGCTCCTTAAAGTAAGAGGAGAAATTATCCTGATTAACATCATCTCTGAGAAGGTACTTTCCGAGCAGGCTGCAAATTGTGTTAGGAGCATTTGGGTATTGCAGGGAAGACCAAATTTGATGCTGAAGGGGCCACAGAGTAATGCACCAACTGCAGTGATCAGGAGAAGAACATTTTTGTGTTGATTGTGGTGGGAAAATTGAATTATTCTGAGCTGCGTAGTTGTTCAGAATATGTAAGCTGAAGTGAATGATACTCAGTTTAAAAGAAGAGCAAGCAGATCTGAAGAGTTGAAAAAGCTCCTTCCTAGATGTAATCCTTTTAGCCTCACGATGCACATCTTGGAACGTTTTTGCATGGAGTAGGGTAACACACTGGTCATGAATAGCTCATCCATTATGGTAAGACATTCCCGTGATGCAAACTAAATCAATATAATAGTATCCCTTAAAATGATTGCTTTTTCCTTGACTGATTGTGCATTAAAAGCAACCTTTAAATGATGGCCATTAGCACCTGGGACCTGGTCACTGGTGCTGATTGAGCTGACATGAGATACATTGCAAAGGATCTCTGTAATAGTCACAATTGGTGTAATCCTTCTGCATTCTGTAATGGAGCCTTCAACCAAGAAGTCAATGAGAGCACATGTAAATCTCCTGTACATTTTTATACCACAGATGAGATGGGACATGGATATAAAGCTGTACCTGATCCTTCACAGCACCAAGACCAGCTCGAACTATCTGCTTTAGGCGGCAGAGACGTTAGCAAGAGAGCAGGGGTGTTTACTCCAGCAGCAGCCTCTCAACATGGAAGCAGTCTGAAAAGGCCCCTTCACACCTACACACAGCAGATCGTGCAGGAACGCAGGGGTGAGAAGTAACTGTGATTCCCTGAATCACAGTCTGCCCGCTGAAACGTTGGGAAACAACCAGCACCCGGGATAATGGCTCCATCAGTAGGTATTTGTGCGGTTCTGGCACGGAGACTTAGGTGAAGTTTCAAAGTTCGGGTTAAGAGAGCCACAGAACTAACATTTCCTGCTGGAAGCTGTCGGTTGCGGTGGTGTTACCTCACTGCACGACAGCCGCAGTGACTGAAGGGGATCCGGGAGATTCCTTGCAGTTATTCCCCAGGTCACTTACTGAAGACGGCTCCCTCGGTGCTGCGGTGGGTGGTGGTTCAGCCGGGGTGATGCACAGCGGTCTAGCAGCAGGGTGCCTGGATGGCATGTGAAGGAGGGCTGAAGCGAGAGCGTGCGAAGAGCTGGAAAAGGGAACAGGCACTTGATGTAAACAGGAGTGTCCTATAGTCCCACCTCCCTGCCTGGAAGCAGCCTGGCTGATGTGGTGCAGTGCAGAACATCATGCAGGAGAGATGTGGGACACAATCCCCCCCCAAAGTCCCTTATTTCCCCCTAGTTAGCTATTTATCCACTGTAGGTTAAGTGTTTATGGTGTCCGTCCCTGTGACACCTGAGCTGCTTTTGCTGTCGTTGTTCAGAGGTGGCAGCTCTCGCCTCCTGCCAAGAGCAGCTCTTGGAGTGAGATCTCTGTTTACTGTGATACAGCTTATACATAAAAACATTTACGGGAGGTGCTTGCATCTTCCTCCCTCAAAAGATAAAGCACTTCAGTGCACACTGCATGTCTGCTACCTTCTCATGGCCCTGACATTCATTATAAACTGAGAAGCCTTTATTTTTTCAAAAGCTATTTAGATGTTTTCTGCTGTAACTTTCTCTAATAGATATATTCCTATTGATTGCAATGAAACACACAGAGTAGAACAGCACAGATCAATTGAAAAGTAAAGTTAAGACAGCAAGTACACTTCTTTTCCACTTACCTTAATGGAAACGGTTAGGGCTGGATCTCTCCCAGGTGTAATGCTGCTCAAGTCAATGGAGTTGTACCAGCGATGAATTTGGCTCCTAGGGTTTTGTTTTGACCTTTTCAGAGGGTTGCTCTGCAGGAGCGAAACTATTAAATGCAGTCGGCGATACCTGAAGTCGAAACGCAGAAAAGACAGAACTGGAGTGAATATCACCTTCTGCATTAGGGAAGAGGGCACAGGAAGAGGTTATGGAGTGAGGGCGAAGGGATTGATTGGGGTAGGTGCTAACGTTAGCTCCAGGTTCCGCTGGTGAGCGGCCCAAGGGGCCGGCTCCTGATGCGCAGCTGCCTCGAGGGGATCGCGCAGCCTTTCCGTGTGTCCGTGCGTCAGGACAGCCGGGAGCTGGAAATCCCTTCATTTGGGATGGCTCTTCATTTGCTCATCAAAAATCCGTGCAGACTGACTTAACACGCTCGTAGTCCAAGTGTGTGGAGGCTGCCGGTAGTGCTGGTGTGAGGAGCTTTGCTAGCTGGTATCTGGGTTTCAGCAGACAACACAGGTGCTTTACACGTCGCAGGTGCCTCGGGTAGAGGTTTGACATTGGACTGGTTTTCCGCTTCCCACCATGGTAATTTACAGCCTTGGGTGCCCTAATCCAGCCTGGGAGAGAGCAGCCAGTTCCATGGAGATGGGCAGTGAGCGGCACGGACCTGCTGCTGCTGGAACACACTCTCATTCTCCACTGGTTTCCTGGGATCTCCGAAGGCAACAGCAACAAGCGACACGTGCAGAAGGAGAAGACTTAGATAACAGAGAGAAAGAGCCAAAGAAGGTGTTTCCTTCCGAAGGGCTGCCTTGGAAGGAAGGCGGGCAGGCGCGTTGGTGTCGTGGCAGACGATGCGCTCTTCCCTGCTGCTCCTTGCCGGGTGTCCGCTGCCGAACGACCCTCTCTGTTTTCAGACCGTGTAGCCAAGCGAGTAGGAACAGAGCTTTGCAGCTGTAGGTTAATGGAAAGAAACCATTAATAGGAAGGAGGCGAGACAGAGCACTTGGCGGATTGAAGGGAAAACTGGGAAGAAATGTTAAGATTATTAACTTAATGGTATGACTCAGATGTCTTTATCATGAGAACCAATCTATGCTCTCTTCTAATGAGTCCTTTTGCTTGTAAGGGCTGAGCTAAATTCAGCAAGGTGCTCCCCTTGCTTGCGTTGTGTCCTGTGAAATGCCATGGATTCGGGGGAGCTGGTGGAGCCCCAGAGCCCAGTGTTGCCATGAGGCCAAGGGGAGACACATGGGACTGTCACAGCTCTTCAGCACGGATCCCTGAGTGGGAACATGATTCTGCCCCTCTTCCCATACCTCTTCACATGCTCTTTTTCCATGCCCAGACCTCATCCGTCTCCTGAGTTTCCGAGTGCAAGAGGGAGGAGAAGCAGCTCTGGAGATCCCTAGAGCTACTCGTACCTGCTCGCTGCCTGCGTGTGTAGGTGAGGGGATGTGAAGTCAGCACTGACAACTCAGGATAAGATACAAGACTGCTCTTGTTAATGGAGAGTTTGGGCTGTTTTGTCTGCAATCTTGCTGTTCTCCTCACTACATTTTTTTCAAGCTAAATGCAACCTCAAATTGCTAATCTGCCCTAATCCACACACCTCAACTCACTCAGTGGGGTTTGAGTCCCCTTCGCGGCAGAGATTTCCGAGCAGAAAGCCACAGGGCAGTCTCCCACAGCAGACATTATATTACTTTTGAAGAATATACTGCACTATGTTTACCAGTTTCTTCTGAAGTGTTATCATAAATAATTAAAGGTAAACTGTGCTTGTTAAATAAATGAGCAGTGCACATGTTTGGATACATTATCTATGGTTTAATTGCACTCATTTGTTTAGGCCCTCATCCTGTGTAAGGAGCTGAGACCCTCAGCTGAGGACTGTGGAAGCTGCAGGATTTTAGTTGAAGATCTAGCTCCTCATTCATCTGCCCAAACCAGACATTTGCAGTTGGTTCTCTGGATAGAAAATAAAAAAAAAATGGTTTTAGCAGAGAGATGAATGTCATCCTGTGTGACCAGAAGAAGATCTGGAGGAAGATACTGACAATTGACTATATGCTTTAAAAATGTGGAGAACCTGTTGGCACTTGGTGGGATGCAGCCTTTTCAGAGCGATTTTCCTGCTTCTAGGCTACCTATTTGCTATGTGCAAGACAAGGAGATGGAGCTCCATGTCTCTAACTTTTACAGATGTGTAGGGCCTCGCTCAGCTTTTAGCAGTTCCCGTGACCCCCATATGCCCATTGGCTCCACTGGTGCTGAGCTCGAGGCTCCCCGTTTGGTTCCCATACTGTTCCCCACAGTGTGCAAAAGCGCATGGGTCTCTGGTTATCCCTTTCTCCTACAGTCTCTTAATGTGCTTTTAGCCTTTTGGTGCTTATATAACACCTGCATGTCAAGGCACATACTGCATATGACCTAATCAGAGCTAAGCAAATTACTGGTGCACCAGTGTTGGGACACGGGGCCTCCTGGTTCACCAGAGCTTCACTCCTGTTACCACCCGGCACCAGGCTGCAGCATCCTTTTCATCGGCTGATCCAGCTTCATCCTAAAACTGGTTTTAAAACTAATTGCTTGCAGTGAGTATTACTGCCATCCTGATTAGTGATTTAAAACTTCTGGACTCAGTAAGTCTATCTTCATTAGGAAGATCTGTTTTTATAATAATTGTCTCTAAAGAGGGCCTTGGGGATTATTAAGAGATGGCATTCATTATCAGCAAAAATACCACGGATAAATTTCCTAGACATATGTTGATGTTCTAGACGATGTACATTTTTTTTCCACGAGGAAACAGAATTTTATTTAAAAGGCATAATTATCTTAATTATTATCTCAAAAGCCAAATTGGATTTTAAGCCTTCGAATGGTCTGTGATTCCTAGGTGAGTGACACCTGCAGTGCTTGGCAGCTGGGAGAGGATAAGGCTGGTGGCTGAAAGGAAAAATAAAAGGGGCAGGAGGAAGAAGAGGAGCAGCGTTATGGGCAAGGAGGGGCTGTGCTAGGTGCTGATGCCCTGAAAGTTGCTTTTGGGTTTGGTTTTGTTTTTTCCTTCGGATCTGTAGCTCAACTTTTTCTTCTTGATATTTAGTTTGGTTATGGTGGGTACTGAGGCTTTCCAAATCAGTGCTTAGTTATTAACCAGGGTGCCTCTAAGTGGTACCTATTCTTATGTCCAAGGTGGCTGAAAATAGTGCTGTGGGAAAGTGAGGTTGTGCTAGGAGATGGCTTTCTGAATGATTTTCTGATTATATCTGCCTCTGAAAGAGCAGAAATCTTTACTTTTTATGGAAGCTGGGAGATGGTCATGAGGAAACGGAAGCCGTTGTTAATGAATGGCCAATCATTATTTTAATATTCATGTCAGTGTGGCTGAAGCCCCACGGAGGAGGAGGATGATCTGTGCTCGAGGAGTCGACGGAGCTGAAACGTAACCATGCCCAGGACTGCTTGTAGGAGATGATGTCTTTTTATCGTTCTCTGCCTCAGCTTTTCAGCTGAATCCCACTTTAATTCCCCATGCCATGACTCTTCCGTTGCCCGCTGGCAGAGCGGAGCCCGTGGGAGGCAGGAATGGTGAGATCAGAGTCTAAAAGAGCCCGATCAATGTGGTAAACAGGCAGGATCAGAGGTCTGATCTTGGAGCTGTATCTTGCAATTCTGGGTAAGGATTGCAATAATGTAAACAAAACCGTTCCAAGAATAAAGAGCGTGGGATTGGATGCCCCTTTGGAAAGCCCTGTGTTTCCGGGGCCCTCTGGCTGGCGCCCCAAGCAAGCTCCTCGGTGCAAAGCCTCTCTTCGCAGCGTGGCCTGGCCCGCGTGGGGTGGGTGGCAGGAATCCTGCCAGGCCCTTCCCAAGGGTGCTGGTCCCGGTCTCACCTCCTGCCGAAATCCCCTTGCTGCTTGGTGCTCCGAGGCAGTTGTCTCTGGGATCGCGCTCTCTGTCCCTGATGCTCTGAAACTGCCCTCGGCTCGTGGCATCGCTGGGGTATTGAACGCTGACAGAGTCTGACAAAAACAGGCGTGTTTAGTAATTACTTGGTGTGTCACAAGTTTTGCTCTGTTAGGTAGTTCTGCAAAGTGTCAAAGTAAATTCTGTGATTTAAAAATACATATGCATGGCAGCCCCCTTGAGATAGTGTGTTTGAAAGGACAGCTGGAAACACGTACTGCCTAGAGGAGCCAGCGCTTCTGTAACGCACCTCCCGCTGTCGGAGGAGCCCAGCGGAGTGGCCAGAGCAGAAAACGGGAGTCAAACAGTCTGGGATCTATTTCTGGCTCCAGCGTATCTGCACTGAAGTCAAATTAACTGGAGCTAAATACAGAAATCTCTCCTTATATAGGATTTTTGATCCTCTTCCAGAGCTCTAAACCTGCTCTGTTACTCTAGAGGGTGATCTAGAAAACATGGAGGGAAGTTGTTATATCTTGTATTCATTTACACAATATTTTTCCCAAAGCATCAGATATAGGGTTTCTGTGCCGGGACAGATGAATCCCTGAAAATCTATAGCTATTGCCAGATGCTCATCATGATCAGAAACCTGCCGGCTCCCCTGAGACTTTGGGTGCATATTTTTCCCTGACAGGCCTATTTAGGAAGGAGAAATCTGTGTGATGTTCTTAGGGAGGTTTCTGTGCAGGGAATCCCGCTTCTCCAGGGTGGCAGGCAGTTCTGTGCCAAGGCCGGGGAGCTCCGGACAAGCTGTCTTGGAGCCGTGTGGCCACGTGGTGTGTGAGTCTGAGTGAATCCTTGTGCAAACCGGGTTCAGCTGCTGCTCACGGGACCTGCCCTAGCGCAGCTGTCCCTACCCTGTGCTCCGTGTAGGTGAATCCTTAGGGATGAGGACTTCTGAAAGGACATCGTGATTCCTCCTTGTTTCAACTAGCTTCCAAATACTGAGGACTCTTCTATGAGAGGCCTAAGTATGGAGGCTGGTTACTAGTTGCAAAGACGAGGCAATCTAAGCTTGAAAGAAATGGACTTTTCAAGGAAATTATTGAGCAGCTGTTTAATTCTCTGGGCTGGCTGGGTCTTCCCTTGTGCTGGCTGTGTGTATCCCTTTGGGTGATACCCTCAGTACCTTCTGTGAGTGGGATCTGAACCGACACCTGCTGTGCACGGGCCTGAAATAACAGGAGAAACGGTAGCCGACTGTGTCATTGACTTGTCACCCTAAGTTAGAAACCAAAGTTCAGACTGTCACGGCAGGAGGGGACAGTTTGGGGAGGGATCCGTGTCACTCCTGTGCTCTATAGCTGGACACCTGGAGGGGGAAGGAGAAGCTCCAGGTGGTAGCTGGGCTGCTCCTTGTGAAAGGAACACGGTTTCTGTCTTCTGTGCAGCACAGCTTTACTTGCCTTTCAAGTCACAGCCAGAGCCGTTCCTGCTCCATGCCAGGGAGCCGTGGCAGGATGCATCCCCCGTCGGGGCTGCCATCCCATTCCCACGAAAGCTGGTGCCCTGTTCCCTGGGGTAGGGGCAGGCATCTGGGCCAAGTTCCCCAGGGATCAGGCTCGTTCCTGGACAGAGCTTTGTGCTGGGTGGTCACTAGCCCGTGGTCTGAGCGGTCTGCAGGCCTGTGGCCTGGCAGCTGCAGAGCCCCTTGTTGGGTTTGGGGCCTTTTCCTCCTTGGTGCAGTGGGAAGCTCCAGAGCTTCCCGATGAAGCTCTTGTTTCTCAGCGTGGGTAGGTCGAAAGCTGCCCCCTCGGCTGCTCCCTGTGACTAATGCAATATCTTAAAGTTTTAGTGGTTTCCATCACTTGGGAGGTGAAGGCCTGCATACCTGAAGGCATTACCAATACCACCTTCACTGAAAGTCAATTAAAAGTCAATGAGACTTGGGCTCTTAAATCTTTATAGCCCTTTTCTTATAAGTTAGCATCAGTACCTGGAAAATCTAATCTACCGGCTGTGCCTCCATGCACCATCCATCGAAGGATCTCCAATCAGAGCTGCGAATATCTATAAATCTGTAAAACCTTGTGAATCCTCTGTATTGACTTGAGTTTTGGGATGTTTACTGTATGAGTATATTGATTTAGGTTAATAGGAAAAATAACCAAGTCAGTAGTAAAAGCTGCAGGGAGCGGGTTTTGCCATGGCCACCTCCAGCGGCGACGAGCGGCCGCGCTGGGGCAGGCGGCTCCGCACAGGGAAGGTGAGCGGAGCGGCACAAGCAGCTCGCGTGGGGAAACCCAGTCCGCTCGTGGTGCCGAATGGGAGCAGCGCTGAGGGAAACCAGGGCTGCCGCCGAGTGAGCGGCCCCGGCGCGCGGCAGCCGGCCGATACACGCCGCGTGTGGCCGGTCCTTCTTACGGAGCTGTTAAGCAGCACCGTGGCTGAAGGGGCTGTGTTTATCGGTGTCGCAGGGCCCTGGCGTGGCTGAAGGGGCTGTGTTTATCGGCGTCGCAGAGGCCTGGCGGTGGCCTCGCGGGATGGGCCGGGCTCGTGTGGAGGAGGCCGCCTCGCGGCGCCGCCTCCGGGGCGGCCTGAGGCGCTGAGGGGCCGAGGAAGGCGCCATGGCGGGATAAGGAGCTGCGGATGCCATGGGGCAGCCCAGCGCCACTCTGGAGGGAAAAGTATTAGTGATCCGTAGAAAAAGCTGGACTAACTAGTATGGATGTGACTTCAGGCTTAGCCACAACATGGAGAGCTGTAGGATCCGTAACCGGAGCGCATCAGTCTCCTTGGGATATTAGCTCACGTTGGTCTAACTCAGTCCCTCGCCTCATAGCGAGAGCTTTTTTGCCTTCTTAATTTTCTGAGGTACAGTGCATGGCTTTTGGATTTTAAATAAGGGTCGTGCTCTGTTTTTGAGTAGCATAATGAGTGAAAATTGCCATCCTGGTGGCAGGACAGCAATTGGTTGTGCTGCCAAGTAGAGGACCTGGATCAGAAACAAGTTTGGGTTCCCAGGCTGTGTGCCAGAAGAGCTGAGACATATTTTGGAGGTGATGCACTTGGGCTCTGGAGGGAGGCTGTTGACTGGAGCGAGCTGCTTTCGAAAGGCTCCCGCCAGCGGAGCGCGGAGCCACGCGGCCGGTGCCTCCAAGCGGGCAGCTCCTCTGCCCGCGCTGCGCTGTGCAGCTGCTCCAAAGCAGTGGATGTTCACCCCTGTTTATCAACTTTTATTGTTGCATCCAGGGAGATCCATGGAGGCCGTGTATGATGATGGAGAGGGGTTGTTGGAGGAGAGGTGTCCCTTTTTGCTTTGCTGTGGGGCAGCCCCTTCCAGCGTCTTCTCCGTGTGCGTGGGGTCAGCTGGAGTGAGGAGCTTCCCTGTTTTATTAGGCCATATCCAGTGCTTGGAAAAGCTTGTGGTACTTTGAGGCTGTAAAGCCAGATGTGACAACAAAGGGGTGCATGTTGCTAAAACTGTTAACACTTCTCATATTTGGGTAAACACAATATTGGCTACTGTGCTTGTATGATTAGCTCACTGACAGGTATGTTCCTGTATTTTATTATCTACCAGGGAGTAGCTTGAAAGCAAACGAAGGACTTTCTCAGCACAGTCCCCAGTGAGTGTGTGGAACTCCTCGCTGTGGGCTCTTGTTGATGTTGAAGTTTACCTGAGGCTTTGTTAGGCAAATGGATAGCAGCAGAAGCAGTGTTTGGTGTTTGGCTTAAAGGACAATATGGCTCAGGAATTGGGAATCCCGCCGGGTGGAGAGCCCTTCATCGGCTGGGTTGAGGCTCTTGAGTTGTCAGCCGGAAGGCTGTTGGGTTATTTAATTATTTTCATCATTTTATAGAGTAATGCTAACGGGGCAACAGGGATCCTGTGAGCCTGCGTGGTGAATCCTGCGTGTAAACAAATATACCATGTGGTTGCTGGTAGATGGTTATGTCCTTTCCTTTAATTAGTCCTCTAAGTCATTTCCTTTACATAGGACAAACAGAAGTCCATATAACTCTGAATTCAGCTTTATGTATCCTTGCAGTTTGGAAGGGAAAGGGAGCCTAGTTAAACTCGAAGTGATTATTTGATTTGGCATAGGAAAAAAAAAACAGAAAGAATTTGTAAACTTTCTTTGCTGACTTTTTTCCCCCCCACATGTTTAGATGTCAATATTATGCTGTTTCCTCTCTCCCATACTTTAGAGACTACCTTGTCTTAAATTAGTCAGTATAGTGATTGGACTTTAGCTGTGCAATTCCTGCTTTCACTTTTACCAGGTTATTTTGACCTTTGGAATTGGGTTGTGTAACTGGAGGTGTGAGTAGCTTTTTTTTTCCCCTGAAGATGAGACACGTGTCGGACAAGACAGTAAATGTCTTCAGTGCCACTTTGTAATTGCTGGTTCAGTGTGTCACAAGTTACTAAACTGCAACTTCTAAATCTTGTGAGCAATTTACCTGACAGGGTGCTATTGGAAGAGAGGCAGTGCATATTTCAGCAAACAACAGTGCTTACACTGGGAGTGATGAACTGTATGACCTGTCTCCTTATTTCATGTTAAACGGGACAACAGAAGTGTTCTTAGAAAAGGGATATTTCTAAGCTTAGCAGGAAATTTTTTTCAGTCCAGCGTCTAGAAAACAAAAATATTTTTAACATCCTCTGGTTTTATTTTGGTACAAATTGTAATTGTTCATAGAAATATCATCAAACAGACTCTGGAGGTGGGATATTCCTCTCTAAACAGGCTTGTGCGGTTGTGTTCTTATTTCTTTAGACCTGGGCTTCCTATTGAGGTCAGACTTCCAATTTCTGAAGAATATAATTTAAGGCTATTTATAGCGCTTCATAATTACCTGCAAATACTAATGCAAAAAAAAAGAAAGGGGGGGGGAGGAGGCAACAGAGAAATAAATAAACAGGTAACAGCCACAGCCGGTGTAGCTCTGGTAAGGGTAGTAAACAGGCAGCCCTGGGCATGGGAGGCAGCGTGACCGTGGGATGATGACGCAGGAGGCTCCGCGCCCGTGTTTAAAGTTTGCTCTGCTGTTTGTCTCCAGTGGGGTCAGTGTTGTAGTGAATAATTTATAGGCAGCATGAATGCGCTCATTAGGCACCTTTTCAGAGCCTGAACGGGTCTGGTGGTTGTCATTACACGGGCCTTCTGTTCGGTGCGCAGGGAAATGACAGTTTGGCAGTGTTTGCCTTGCAGCGGGACGGCCGGTCTCCTTTCGCGCCTCCCTTTGCCTTTGTGCTCCACTGAAACCCCCGTTCTGCTGCCCAGTGCTGGTCCAGTAACTTCCAGGAGCTTCTCCAGGGATAGCTTGGTTTTTAATTTGTTTATTCATTTTTGTATATGTGAGGTTTGGTTTGATACTGTGGTGTTTCCTAGTTGTGTTTCTTTTATTGCACTATGGAAAAAAAATACAGCAAATCTATAAAGAAAGTCCAATGTATGTGTGAAAACAATAAAAAATCCTTTTTTTTTTTCTTTTTTCCGTCCAAAATACTTCAAAATTTTGTCCTAGCCATAGCAATTTTTATCTCTGGTTATTCAGGTGCTTATGGAAATACTAAACTAATGGGACTAACTGGACCTTGGAAGTAAGATGAGCATAAATGTATACTGGGGTTAAAGGAGGGGGAGTGGAAAAAGCCCACTATTTTTCCATACCACTTTGGCTAGCAAGGCCCAGTTTAACGCCGCGGCTGTGAGAAACCTGTGGGATGAGAAAGCTGGCCAAAATCTGCAGCGTCAGGTGCCCGGTATCCAGCAGATCCCTTCAGCTGTTGGCTGAAGGACCCGTTGCCAGCAAGGCTGGGTCGTGCCAAGGGCCCCGGCACACACTAATGCTGCGGGGGGGCTCAGCCCACATCCCAAGGATTTGCTCCTGCAGCGGAGGAGCCAAAGGCACCGCATGTGCAAACCCTCCTCACGGGATGTCAGCGGCAGGGGCCGGTTCTCCCACCGTAGCCTGCAACAGGCATGAGACATGGGATAGGGATAAATCCAGCTGGGAATTCCGTTTTCTCCTTGCCAGCTGCCTCCCTCCCTTCCCAGATCCGCTGTGCGGTGCAGCCCGGGAGCCGCTTGTCCCGTTACGCTGGCGCCGCAGGAACTTTCCATGGGTGCCCCTGTCTCTCCCACCTTCCCTTGTCGCTCCTTCCACCGCGGCTTTGCGCTGCTTCCCATTCCTCTCACCGGGAGGCTGGCAGGGAAGGAGGAGCGTTCCCTGGGGACGGCTCCCCCCGCGGTGCTCGCGGCCGGCCTGCTGAGCCGGGCGGCAGCCTCGCAGCGCCCCGAGGCCTCGCAGCGCCCCGAGGCCTCGCACGGCCTGGCCCCCGCGCCGCCCCGCGAGGCCTCCTCACCCGGCGGCCGGGCCCACAGGGCCTCCTCGAGGGCAGCAGTGCCGGGAGGAGAGCCCCGGGATACCCTCCGGCACAAGGGGCTGCAGGTCGGGCCCGGCATGGTGAGGAAGGGCCGCGTGGCGCCAGCAAATGGCGGAGGAGAATTCCGTGCTGCTGGCGTCCAGCACTGGCAAGGGCCAGTCGCGGTTAGTGCCGGCAGCCGAGACCCTCCGCCTTGCGAGGTGGCAGCACAAACCTTGCCGCCGCCGAGGCCCTGCGGGGACCTCATTTTGCATGCAGAACTAAAGGACAAAATCGGGAAGTTTTTGGTGAAAGGAACAGGTTTTTCCTTGTGAGGAAACTGAGGCAGGACCTGAGCTGTTGTCCAGAAAGAGTTTTTGCTTTCCTTTTAGAAATCCTGCTTGGCAAAACCGCTTGGGAACTTTGTAACAAAGCTTAGTGTCTTCATTACCTTTTCTCTCCAAAGCTTCTGTCTTTATTTCTGTACCATGTTGTCCGCTGCGTTTCCTCTGCTCTCCGTGGAAGAATTAACAGTTTGTTTGAATTCTGGCCCTGCTGATTACAGGGCATTTTCACTGCAGCTGCCAAACGGTGAACGTGGGGGTGAAGATAACGCCCGGCCACCTCTCGCCGCACTCCGCCTGAACCAGGGGCAGCCAAACCCCTGGCCACCAAAACTGGCCTCCAAACGCCACAGAGGACGAGTCTGTCCACACTTAGCCCCTGCAAACACAGCCACGACACCGGGAGCTGTGGCTTCTACAGCCACTTAGCAGCAGCGAGGGGTCTGCTGTGATTTTAGACCGATGCAGCCGAGCTAGTAGAAGACTGCAGTATGTTTATTCCAGCAATCTCTCGCTTCCTGCGGTTGGGCTGCTGAAGTAAGCCCCAAGATCCTGCCTTTTACCACTATCAGCTAAGTTCCTCCTTCTGCTTGTTGCTAGTGTGTTGGTATAATTACGCTGGAAAAGCAGCTCTCACACAGACCTGGTTTAATAAATGTATGTAGGACAAACTAGCACGCTTGATATCCTCCTCCCACTGCGCTCTTGCACAGAAACAGCCTTGCTGGTAGTTTGTCAGCTGTATATAATTTTAGTGCTAAGTATACTCATTTTCTTAGAAGCTGCGAGCAAGTGTTACTACAATAACATCGTAAATGTGCATGCGTTATTTTATAAAGGAGCTGTTTTGTGAAAACTTTGGATTTTATTTTACAAAAGTGATTATATTTTAGTCTGTGAAGCAGAAATGCGCACCCCTCGTCTGCCAGTTTGTGGTGCTACCGCTGCGAGAGGCAGAGAGGCTGGCAGAATTCCTCTGGGAATCCACTCGCAGCTCCTCCTGTGCCCCACAGGTGGGAACAGTGCCAGCAACACAAACCTGTTGGCCCACAGTGGATAAAAAACAAAACAAAAAGAAGGGAAAAAAAAAATGAAGAAACAAGTGGTGATACTGCAGGTTCTGTGTAAGGCCCCTAATAATAGATCGTCTCTTAGTAAGCTTTGACTATGTATTTTGGGGGCGAGAGGACTCAGTTGTAGGTGGGGGAGAGGGAGAGGTTCCTGTGTGAGTGACTTGTGGTGAGCAGGGGAGGAGGTGCCAAGGAGCAGTGGTGGCCTGAAGGAAGACACTGAGGATGCACAGCAGTAACTGGAGATTCCTGCTAACAGGAATTGCGAAAGAGGAAACAAGATCAAACGCGTATTTTGTTTATTAATAGTGCTCCAAGGTGTTCAAGATGCTTCCACTTCATACGAGGCTACTGCCTCAGAGGGAACAAACTGAGAGGCTGTTGGGGGAATCCGATCTGCATGCCAGGAGATTGGGAGCAAAATGGGGCGTTGGGTGTGCGGTGTTGGGAGCCTGGGGTGCCTCCCAGGATGAGACAACCATCAGGCAGGTCCTGGGGAACTCAGGGCAGCAGCCGTGTCGCCTCCGGCTGGGGAAGGCACCCTGGACACCGGGATGCCTTCCAGAGCTGGCCGCTTTGGGGAAGAGCTGTGTGCCAGACTATGTGACGAAGAGCGCGCTCAGAGAGTGAGCTCCGAGCAGAGCTCGGCAGGAGCTGGGCTCTCCTCTGGAAAGCATAAGCAGGGCAAGCGGGGACGTTGGTCAGCAAGGACATTATCGCTGGAGACCTGGTTAGGAATGGGCAGGGGCTGAGCCATGAGGAGCAGCTGTGGGAGCTGTCGAGTGGCGCAACTGGTGGCATCCGAGGGCTGAAAGCAGAAATGTTTCACAAGGTCGTGTCGCGTGTCCCTAATCCCTAGTAGGAGAGGAAGATGTTCCCGGCGGAGATGAAGATGGAAGGGGTAGATGAGCTTTGGTAGAGAGCCTGTCACCCTGGCTGGATTCATTTTGCAACGGGGCCTGGTAGGAGGCCACCAGAGACTCCTATCTAGAGGCGGATAAGAGATAAAGGAACACAGGGAGATGGCTGGAAATCCTCATTAACTGGGATACTGGCACATCTGCGGTTGCTGTTCTGAAACCTGAGCGGAGAGGCGAGGCTGTTGTACGTGAGCCCCAGGGCTGAAGTGCAGCCCGGCGCCGTGGGCGCTTGTGATGGCTCCCCAGCGCCGGGTACGCCTGGCTCTCCGTGGGCTCGTGTTTCCACCCGGCCGCGCTGCAGAGCCTTTGCCAGGTGCGTTGGTGTTGCTCCCATCCTGGACCCGGGAAGTCAACACCCCGGGAAGCTCCGTGTGTCGCCTGGGGCGACTGTGAGCTACCGGTGGCCAAACACCAGGCGTGCGGGCGCTGCTCCCACCTCTAGAGCAGCGGTCAGTGATTTTCAGCGGTTCCTGCTTGCAAGGCAGCTGTTCCCAGCTGTCGACCCCTGCTTGGACAGGCTTTCTTGGCTTTCCTAGGTGCACTTTGGGTATTGCAGGCTCGTCCTTCAATAGAGACTTGGCACAGAACGGCTACAAAGTTCTCACTGACATCAACAGGGCTTCTTGCCCTAACTTAGAACAGAACCGAGCCGTGTACGCACAGCTGGTACCTACAGAATGAGAAATTACTCAAGGGGTGACATCCTCCTTAGACTGCTCCGCACCTCGCGAGGCGGCCCCCTTCTCGCTGCGGAAATACTGCTGGGAACTCCTCTTGGAATACTGAGGCACTTGGCTTTTACCAGTAATGATAAATGTGATAAATCTTCGTGCTCGCTGATGGAGAGACACGTGGCTTCGCTAAGGAAAATAAATCGGAAGCATTTGATGTAAATTCGGGCGGGTGGAGTTAGGTCTCAGTAATTTGGTTTGGGTTTAAAACAAACCAGCCACAAGATAAGGACTGTGTAAACTAGTGGTCTGCTGACTGCTGCATAGGTGCCTCTCTGATGCCTACAAATGTGATAGAAATTAAGAGGTACCCGAGGCCCTAGGAAATGACTCCCTGCACGGAGGGAGTCGCGCTGAAAACGGTGGTTATCCGTGAGGAGCAGGATCCCGTTGGCTCTGTGGGTCAGCCCGGGGTTCCTGCAGACTGTCCTCACCTTTATGGGCAAAATCACTGAAGGCTGGCCTAGGGCTGGTTTCCGTGCCCAGGATAGCTCTGGAAAGGATCTACCAGTATTACCCATATTTCCAACCAGGGTTAACGTTGTCTGAACATTTTCCACAGCAGAGCCAAAGAAGAATTAATTCCAAAGTGTGCTAAACCTGCAGGAATTGTTCACCCAGAGTGAAACAGCCTTGTTTCTGTGACTCGGCTATGAAACCCTTTAAAGGCGGGCAGCTGTCTCTTAAAAGAGCGCTGCCAGACGCTGAAGTGCTTCAAATGGGGGATGTTGCACCCGGGACGGGCACCTTCTGTGCTCCTCTGGTTTTGGTTTCGAGCCCAGCCTGTGCACCTGAACCGCGAGCTGGGCTTTCCGGTGCGGTTACGGCCAGCGCTGCTGGGCTGGGTCGGGGGCAGCGGGGCCGTCCCGCCCCGGCCGGCACCGGCACCGGCACCGGCACCGGCACCGGCGCCGCTCCCGCTCGGGGCCGGGCTCGGCGCCTCCGTTCCGCGGCCGCCGGCGCCGCGCGGGC
>NW_020454183.1:2602816-2639346 GCF_003342845.1 Nothoprocta perdicaria
GGCCGGGGCCGCCGGAACGGGCCGGGCCGGGCCGGGGCGCGCGGCGGGGGAGGCGGCGCGGCCGCCGCCACGCGCGGCCCTTGCGCGGCACGGGAGGTATGCGCGGCCCCGCACCCGCCCGTCGCCTAGCAACGCCGCTGATTGGCCGCCGCCGCGCCCAATGGGCGCTCGCCCTCCCTCCGCCCGCCTCCCCCCGTGGCCAGTAGGGTGGGAGCGCTGCCCGGGGGCGGCCGGGCCGGGGGCGGTGCGGGCGGGCGCCGGGCGGGCGGGATCCGCCGCCGTCCCCGCCGCTCCGGAGCGGGGGCCACGGCGGCCCCGGCCCGCGGCGGCCGTTCACGTACGTGGCGGAGCAGCCTTTCCTGGCAGCTCATTAACAACGTTCGCTTCAGCTGCGGGCTCTCGTGTAGCCGCGCGTTTCTTTGTCTGAGAACGGCGAGCAGGAAGATGTGCCAAATTCCGCCTTCCCCCCGGCCCGCTCCGCCCCTCGCCCTCGAGGTTGTTGTGGAAAACTCCCGGGCCGCCGCCGTGGCAAAGTTGCCGGGCCGCGCGGGAGCCCCGCGGGCGGCCGTGGCGGCCGCAGCCCGGGCAGAGCGGCGGGAATAAAGAGAGGAGCCGGAGGCGGGCGCCGTCCGGCCCTTCGGGAGGAGGCTCCCGGCAAATAAGCGAATTAAACAGAAAGCGAGCAGCAGGTTGCCATAGCAACATAGCAATTAAATTACTTTGCTGTCAGCCGTCACGTCCCATCGTTTTCCCGGGATGGAGCTGCGGGCCAGTCCCGCGGTGCTGAGCTGGCCGTGGCCGCCCCGGTCAAAGTGCGCAGGGACGAGGGCCCAAGTGGCCTTCCCGATTTATTGTTTTCCCTTCTGTAGGGTCTAAAATATCGCCTGTCTTTTCTCTTTCCCAGAATGGCCTCCGTCTCCTCTTTTCCCCCTGTAGATAATGTGGCTCGCTCTGCTGCTGCCTGTAGTTTTTCCTCTTCACTTCCAGTATCGGGCATGTGACTGTGTGACTTTCAAATGCACCTTCACTGGTCCCCCTCTTGCTCTTGGTTGGCGCTCCCACAGGAGGCTTCATAGTTTTAAAATTCCTCATTAACTCCTGCAAATTTCTGTCTCGTTGCTCTTCACCTCTCCAGCCCTGCCTTTTCTTTGAACTTCTCCTGTCAGTTGGGAGAGCGAAGGGAATCTATTCCCTGCTCCCGAGGCTGGGTTGTCCGGCCCCTGTGCATTCCTGTCGCTCTGCACGGGCGCCTCTGGAGGCCCTGCCTCCCTCCCGCTGGAATGGGTCCCCGGCGCTGGAATCGGTGCTCCGGTGCCGCCGCCGCTCACCAGGCTTCTCCAGGCCGCCGCGGAGCCTCGTGCCGTTCGCTCCCGACTCCCCCTGCTACCACGTTCCCAGCACATTTCAGCTTATGTTAAAATCCTCTCTGTTTACATACATTTTTAAAGTGCTCTATTCCTCTGGCGCTTGCTTCCCTCCCTGTCTTGGCCCTGCTCCCAAAACTACTGTGTGTTGCCTTCCCTCTTCTCTCCTCCCACCCTTTCTGTCCCTGAGCTTTGGCTGCAATTGTGGAGTTTTGCTGCGACTGTGACTGGAGTTGGATTTGGTGCGTGTCTGCCTGTGCCTTTAATCACAGTGTTGTCCTCCCAAGGGAACAGCAGAACTTAACCTGAAGCAACTGGCCTTAAGATCCTTTCCTTTCTCTTCTTCTTCCCCCCCCCCCCCCTTTTTTTCAAAGTTTATATGCTTATTAAAGTGATATGATTGGTGTATTCGGGGATTCAATACACATATTCATCATTAAAGGAGTTTGTCTTAAGGATTTTCTGTATGGGGCTTCACGTACACACAGAACTGAGGCACAGCAGGATTATATCATTGTTCCATTGACTGAAATTTCTTTCCTTTTCCCGGTTTTGGATTATTTTGCGCGACGTTCGTGGCCGAGCGTTCTTGCAAGTCCCTCGTTTTCGGCAGAAGTCGCACGGGGCCGGGTTGCTGGCGAGGGAGAGGCTCCGCTTGCCACGAGCTAACTCTTTTCTCTCTCTCTTTCTCCCCTCACTCTGGGTTTGCGGCCCCAGGAGTCTCTGCCTAAATGGGTCCAGTGATGCCTCCCAGTAAGAAGCCCGAGGGCTCGGGAATTAGCGTTCCCAGCGGACTGAGCCAGCGCTACCAAGACAGCGATTTATCGAAGGCGCTTCCCGACGATGAGGACCTGGACTTCTCTTTGCCTGCCATCCGATTAGAAAAAGGGGCCATGGAAGATGAAGAACTGACTAATTTGAACTGGCTGCACGAAAGCAAGAACTTGCTGAAAAGCTTTGGGGACTCGGTGCTGCGGAGCGTCAGCCCCGTGCAGGACGTGGGCGACGACACGCCGCCGTCCCCCGCGCACTCGGACGTGCCCTACGACGCCAAGCAGAACCCCAACTGCAAACCTCCTTACTCCTTTAGCTGCCTCATATTTATGGCCATCGAGGACTCGCCAACCAAAAGACTGCCCGTAAAGGATATATACAACTGGATCTTGGAACACTTTCCGTATTTTGCAAATGCACCCACTGGATGGAAAAATTCTGTGAGACATAATCTATCCTTGAATAAGTGTTTTAAGAAAGTGGACAAAGACCGAAGCCAGGTAAGTTTGAAACTGCGGAAACGTGTCTGGCTCTGATGAAATTCACCTGCTAATCCCGGGCCGGGGTCACTGCAGCAAAAAGCAGGCTAGGCTGTCCCTGGTAATGCACTTCATTACATTCAGAGAGCCAACATTTCTTCAGCATGGCTCATTCTGATTTTATTAAATTCATTGTCTAGACATCTGTAAGAAAGTACTTTGTGTGTGTGTTTTTTCTTTTCCCCCCAGCTGGTGTCTTCATGCATAGTGGTTAAATATTGTTTTTAGTTATCACGCTGTGGTAATGGTTTCCAGCTATACTAGATGAATGTAATCATGTTATAAATAGGCTGCTTGCTGTTCTTGGCTTATACAAATGTATAGTGAAAGGGTACGCCTTATGTAAGCGGCCATCTATCTTCCCCTGGTCTGTGCTGTAATCTGATTTCTTTTTTATCTCTTTTTTTTCTTTTTTTTTTTTTTTTTTTTAAACAAATAGAAGTAGTCTTGAATTCTGCTACCGAAGCTCCCTCCTGTGTGTTCAGGAATTCCAGGCAGGTTGTAGAGGAGCTGGGGAGAAGCCTGTGCTTAGAGGTGGGAGTCCCCTCAGTGAGGACACCGGGGCACCCAGGACAGGCTCCCGCTTTGGGGGCGCTGGGCGCCTGGCCTCACTGCGGAGCCCGTGGCCGCATGTGGGGAATGGGGAAGGGAGGCCGCGCTCTGCAGAGCTGCCCCTGCCTGCAGCCCTCCGGGAACGCTCCCCGTTTCCAGTGGGACGGTGCTCGGGAGCTGGGATGGAGGTGAATCCAGGCGACGTGTGCAGAGACTGCGGAAAATAGCAGCCCACCAGGGCCTCTCAGCAGGTAGTGGGGTAAATAGCAGGCAGGGTCCTGTCGCGGGCTGCCTTGCTCTGCAATTGCCCAGGGACCGGAATGGGGCCCTCTGAAATTCCTGGGGCCCCCGGAACGTTTCAGCTTCTGGCTGGAGCAGCAGGTGACCTGGACCTCGGGATCTCAGCGGCTCCGGTGCTGTGTTTGCCTTGGAACTGGCTACCCTGGAACTAGGCTTCTGCTGGTGGTGCTGTTCTCCCTGCTTTGGCTGTGGTTTAGCTGTAAATGCTCTGGAGTAGGAGCCAAAGTCAATCTACAGGAAGAATCCTCAGTCACCCTAAACTAACAGCTTTTGTTTATTTATCTATTATTTATTTATTTATTTATTTTTACTGCTTTTATATCTCTGGAGGTTTACTTTTTTTACTTTTTTTCCCCAACAATCAACTATTTTAACATTTGTTTTTAGTATCATTCCCTAAAATCCGCCCTCCGTGTCTTGGAGATCACACGCCGCGCGTTAGTACTTTTATAAATGAGCCGCTGTGAATGATTGGGCGTGAGATTATAAAACCAGTTCCTGAACTGGATCCTGTTTTGTGTAAACCAGAGCCTTAAAATCTCCTTTGGAGCCGAGACAATAGTAAGTCCCACAAGGGACTTCCAGGATCCTGTTCCGTAAGGAACCTAACAACGTGCTTAAAGATTCCCAAATGCCGTAACCGGCAAGGCCTGTGTTGGGCTCAGCCGCTTGTTTTGTTCCTTCCCTCTTCCTCTGCTTCCAGCGGATGGTTTCTGTCCCGGCTTCCTTGCGGAGCCTCGTGACGCCGCTGCTGCCCTCCCGTGCGGTGCCAGGCCCCGTGTCGGCGCAGCGGGCACCGTGGGCAGGAGCTGCGGCCTTGCAGGGCAGCCACTTCACCCGCTTCAGCTTGAGCACAGCCGGGGCGCCGTCGCGCTCGCCGGGGCCGCTCGGCACGCCGCGCCGCGCCGCGGGCGCCAGCACTGCTCCCAGGGCGCCCGATGGCACGCGGGGAGCGCGGCAGCACCCTGCAGCGGGGCCCTTTGTGACAGCGCTTCCCGTTCACAGCCACGCGGGGCAAGTCCCGCGTCTGGAGGTTCTCTGTCGTGCTGCTTCGAGGTGGGAAAGGCGTTCAGCAAATAGCACGTCCTTGGATGTTGGCGAGACAGGCTCTGGAGCACGGACAGTGTCGGGGGAAGGAGTTAATCAGTGTTGGGAATTGCAGGCATTTGCTGCTTGATGTGTGTTGACACACTGCGAGAAGCTAGAAGCTTTTCCTCTCATAGCTGTGCTTTCCAGGGTTTGTTTGTGTCGTCTTTTAGCAGTGATTTTGCTAAAAAAAGTGCTGCTGAACACTTGATCCTTTTTTGAATTCCCTCGGCACAGTAGTTTCCTCAGCCTGGGCCTTCACCAGTTCACATGCAGTTGATAGTGTGCAGCTTTTTGGGCACGCAGCGAATAGTGTGCAGCTTTTTGGGCCTGCATCCGAGCGCTCGCATTTCCTGCCGTGGGATCCCTGAGCAGAGAGCAGAGGCGCCGACCGCCTCGCTTCAGGTTTCAGCTTGCCTCGCCTCGGCGAGCCCGCTGCCGGGAATGCCGGGAAGAGGCGCTTTCCTCCCAGGATTTGTCTGCGCCTTGCTGCTCTTCCCGAGCCATGGGCCTCGCCTGCAGCCCCCGTTCCCGCCGCCTTGCTGCGAGGCCGTCCCTTGGCGCGCGGAAGGCCGAGCGCGGAGCCCTTTGCGCAGCAACCCTGTTTGCACCCAGCTCCGTGATTTATTAACAGCTGGCCAGAGTATAAAGTGTCACGGGACGGGAGCAATGAGAGGAGTCCCCTGGCTTTGTTTCTGCTGCGGGACCCGCAAATTCAGGCGCTCGGCTTAATCCCCTTGCGAACATGGAGATTTAACTGTCCCCCAGCGTGTGTCCCCTTTAGGGCACCGCGCTAGCCCGGCACTTCACCGGCTTCCCGGCCATCTGCTCCTTGGCTGTGGAGAGGAATTTTTCTTGTGTATGTGTCGCCATAGCAACGAGTTTGCAGTTGATATGGAAAGTAAGCAGTTGCCCTAGCAACGGAGTTACTGATGTGGCAGCCTCGCTCGCGCGCAGGGCGAGGGCTGAGGCGGCTCAGACGCGGCGTGTAGGTTCGCCGGGATCGCGGCTGCGCCCCTAGCGCGGCTCCGGCGACGGGGCTGCTCGGAAAGGCTCTGTTGAGCCCCGCTTCCTGCCCTCGGGGAGGCCCTTGTTTGCACAGGGATCCCGGCCTGGAGGCTGTGCTTCCAGGGCGTGGGGTTTGCTCCACGCAAACTTTGCCGGGCAGCGCCAGCAAATAAGCGCGTGTGGGGAGTGAGTGTTTGACATCGTCGGCTTCTTGTTGTTCTTTCTAGTGCCTGGTAAGGGCAGACGGTCAGAAAATCCAGGACGCTTGTGCCGTGCCCATTGCTGATGGGTGTTCCGACGCCTTTTCCCTGCTCGGTGCTTTTTTAGGTGCTTTTTTTAGGCATCCTGCCTTTTGAGAGGATTCCTCCTTGTGTGTGTGCTGCATGGCCTGAGCGAGGGGAGCGCTCACGCCGAGCACGGTCATAGGGATTGGTTTGGCCGTGGTGCCGAGGGACGTCGTAATGGAAGCGTGATGAGGGTAAGGGATCTGTTTATGGGGATGGCAGGAGAAAATTCTCCTCGCTTGATGTCGAAGTTATTCTTAGAAGTACGTGGTCCATAAGTGGGTCATGGCGATGCAGCCAGGCTCCTCCTCCGTCTGGAGCGGCCCCGCGGCTCCGAGCGCTCCCGCGCCCTCCGAGGGCCCTGCCTCCGAGTCGGCCTTGCCTCCGGTGCTGGTTTCCAGGTCCTGCCTCCAGGACCAGGAGCCGGCCGCAAGGGAATCCTCGCGGGGAGCCCCGAGGCGCTGCGGGGCTCCGCTCTTGTGTCCTGGGCGCCTCTTTCTGCAGTGTGCTAATGCCGGGGTTTTTGGGGAGCAAAGCCCTGGGCAGGATGGGAGCTGGGGGAGAGCAGAGGAGCCCCACTGCTCCCTGCTGCCGGCTCCTGAGGCCGTGTGTGTAGGAACAGCGGCTGGCGACGGGGCCCGCGCTCCCTAACGTCATCTGCGCACATCTCCTGTGAAGCCGTTTGGCACGCTGGGGATAGAGGGAATCTCTTCCAGTTTTAATATTGTTAGCACCCTGGCTGACCTAAATAGCACGAGCAGGACAAGTTCGCTGCGTTTACAACATCTGGTGGAGCTAAAATGTAAAAAAAAATAAATAAAAAAATCAAAGCACCGTTGAGACTCATGCTAAAGACTTGACTGCATTAATAAAATAATGTCCTAAATAAGCCGATCCAGCTGTTAATTTCCCAGATCGTTAAAAGGAAATGTTGTGGTTTTGAGCAGGAATTTGTCTAGTTCAGCTTGAAATCCATTTTGTTATAACGTAGTTTGTTGTATTAAAATGCTCTCTAGTTATCAGAAATTTTCTCTCTGAATTGTTTTTTAGAGAAAATGCAGATCATCTCTTTGCACAGAAATAAAAAAGTGACTTGATCATAAAGGCCTGCGGACCTTTCCTGTAATACGGGTTTTCCAGATATCGAACAGTTTATGGAGAGCTTTCCTTGAACCCTGCTCAGTCGTGCTTTCAAAGTGCAAAACCAAGAAATTATACAGAATATTTAAATAATAGATTTCCTGAAGCAGCGTGTGAGAGGAATGTGCTTCCATCTCCCTGGCTTCCAGCTGCTTCACTGTGCATCCCTTTGGAGAGCCTGTCTGAACTGCCTCGTTCGGGCTGTCCTTGGCACCGTCGGTTCTTCGCCAGGTGCTTTGGAAGCGCTGCCCGTGCCGGGATGGGCCTTTGCACGTTATGTCCGGGGCATTTGTATTATCTTGCATTTGTATTATCTCGCTCTTGGTTCTGATGGGCGGTCGGTGGCCGTTCTCTGGGTGGTGAGATGGGTTTTGCTGCGTGTTGAGGGGCCTTTAGCACATGGTCCTGGTTGGTTTGGCTGCACAGACCGGAGTGGCTGCTGTGCTTGTGTTCCCAACCATGTCCCTGTTCCTAACCCACGGCAAATACAATGCGAGAACGTGCCGGGTAGCGCTGACAGAACCAGGCTGGGAGAGCAGGAACGGGCTGCCCTTCGCCCGCTAGGCTGGGCTTGGGCCGATGGGCCCGTGTTGCAGCAGGAATCCCCCCCGGCTGCTGGTCCCAGCACTTCTTGGACTGTGCCAAATGTCTGTGGCTCTGCGGCGAGCCGGGGACCTGCTCAGAGGCCGGAGCCAGCTGCACTTCTTTGTTTTCTTTTCAGTTCCTGAGTTGCTTTTCAGCTTAGTTCCCTGATTGAGGTCGCAACCCAGTGCAAGAGACCATCGTGCGGAGGGACATGTGATGATGGGTCGGCTGACGGGCCCTTCCTTAGGTAGCCAAAGAGGGCAGCTAATCCTCGTGGGAGAAAGGCCGGACAGAGGCTGGTGGCTGGAGAGAGCACAGAAGGGCCTGAGGGATGAATCCTACTGCAGGGCCAAGGCTGGGAGCACGTGAGCAAAAAGAAAAGTTATCTGTAACCGGAGGCTTTCTCCTGCTGGGGATGTTGACTTCGAGCTCCTGCTTGGCTCCTGGTCATTGCAGTCAGATGGTGCCTGTTGGGGAGCGCATCGTAAGCGTGGGGAGTTGCCTGCAGCTCCCGCCGTGTCTCCCGCTCCACGGTGACGCGTCACAGAATCCGTGTTTATTACGGAACGTGTGTCCCTGCGCTTCCCGCTCCGCCTGCCCAAAGGGAAGTGTTCTGTACGGGCTGACACACAACAGCACGTTGTGCCGCCAGGCTTCACTTCCCTGGTGAGGATCCCTTGAAGAGGAGCCCAGAAAAGCTGGTGGTGACTGAACAGCTCTGTGCAACCCTCGGCCCGGGAAGCGCGGGGCCGGCACGAGTTATTCTTCTCAGTTATCTTAAACTTATTACTCTTATTTGCACCGTAAAACTGCTCAAAACAAGTGAGTCGTCCAGGATGGTGTGCGTTGAAATCCGTATGAGAAGGGAAATGCCGTGTGATTCTGTGTTTGATTTAATTGACTTGTGTCACCAGAACTGGGCAGAACAGGGCTGGAGAAGCGGAGCGTGCGGCTCCGTGCGGCTCCGTGCAGCTCCATGCGGAGCGGTGGCCAAGCAGAGTGTTTTGGAGCAGTCGCTCCCGCTGTAAGTGCACACACATTTGCTTTATAAATAAAAATATAAATAAATAACTACCTATGGCCGCTGCTCGTTAAATTGTGCTCGCCAGGCACTGAGGGAAGGCCTGTGCCGCACACTTGTGTGCGTCCTTACAGCTAATAAGCATTTCTCCAAGTTAGAATTAGCTCCTATCTGATTGTTAAAGGGATTTTTTAACAGAGTAGAAGCCTCCAGTCTTCTGTGCAAAAAAAGATACTGAGGAAAGTTTGTTTTACTGAGGCCCTGATGAAACTGGGTGATTTTGTGGTACTTCTCCTTTCAGACAGTTTGTTATAAAGCAGCAATCTGTTAAGAATTACGCCACTTTTTAGCTTTTTCAGTGATGGCAATTGACTTGTTGTGATCAGTACCTCAGTTCTAGCTCTCAACTGAAAAACAAAACAAGAAGCAGCCTGTGCTTCATTTTACTTGCTAGCCCCTCGCCTTGGTTATAATCCCCAGGAAAGTTCAGCGCTGCTGCCAGGCGTTTCCCACCTGCTCTCAGGGATACCTGCTCCGTTCCGGAGCTGGAAGGGGCAGAGGGAGCTGCTGGGATGGAGCATCCGTCCGTGCTGCGTGAAGAGGTGGGCGTTGCTTGCAGGAGCACCCAGGGGCACCTGCCCATGAGGACAGGGTCTTTAAAGCATCTTAAGGCAGAGCAGGTCCTGGGGCCTCTCCGGATGCTTTTCAGGCACTCTCGTGCCCCGATGTGGGTGTTTTTCTGACTCGATGTTTTCCTTGGTTTGGAAGAATTCAGGCCCAGCAGTTTATGTTCTGTATTTTCTTCGATTGCAGAGGCAAAGGTCTCTACTTTAAAAGAACATTTCTTTATATTAATCAGTGAATCTAAAATTCACTGCTGGAACATCATTAATTTGTGGTGTTTAGCTGGCCTGTGTAGAGATAAGGAAAAGGAACCCCTTATTTGAGCTTTCTTAGTGAGAATTTCCTGACACACTTTCATTTTGAGCAAAATCAGTGTCCAAAACAGAAGTTTGCAGCAGTTCTCCCCATTAAACAAGGGAAGTGCAGAAATAACAAGTCTCATAACCCATGATGAGATCTTGTTTCCTGATTCCTCCTCTTTATCATAAATGCGAGATTATTATTGTTTTATCCTTAGAATAAATACATTTGTAACAGGCTTATTTGGGCCCCGACAAGATTTAAGGACTCCCGGGCAGTCGAACTTGCATCCGCTAACTCCTGAGTTTCTCACAGCTACCAGTGGTCTCACATTCACCCAGCACAGACGTCGTGTAAGAATCCCCAGCGAGGGGAAGGTGACGTGAGGGCAGCCTTGGCCTGGCACGTGCCCTCCCGTCTGCCTTTTCCCCCGGTCCCTGCTGGCCCTTTGCAGCTCGCGTGTGAGCAGGTGAAAATAAGGAACGGGTTAATGGAATTCTCCGCTCTTAGGGAAAGCATCACTGCTGCTGTGATGATACAGGATATAATAAATGTAAAAGTTGGCAGTTTGATCTGTTTTCTTTCAACTTTTGGGTGGAACTAAGTGGTTATCGCATGGTTAATCATTAGGAATAAAATCCTATTGTAATACAGAGAAATTGTATTTGCAGAGATTCCCCTCAGTACCCTCGCCTTGCAGTAACTGTCTGTGCTCAGCCATAGATTAAGAGAGAAAAACTGCATTTCCAGAGATCCTGGCTACTTTTATGGCCACTTAAAAGACTTCTGGAGAGAGAGGTTTGACAGCTTGGAGAAGTGCAAGCTGCTGCCTTGGCTGGAGCTGGGGCCGCACGCCGCCTTTGAGAGCAAATGGTTGCGAGCCCCTGGCTCAGACCACGTCGAGTTCTCCAAGCCTCGCCTTGGGAAATAAACCCCGTTTGGAAATTTAAGGGGGAATAATGACAGAATTGTTAGGTCATCCCACCCTCCCCGAGCTACTTGAAGCTGCAAATGAGCCACGCAAGTGATTCGTGGTTTGCCTGCACTGCTGGGGCAGGGGAGCGGAGATGCTCCGTGTTCCGTCGGGAAACGCCGGAGCCGGGAGGCGGAGGGGCCCTGGCTCCCGGCGCCATGGGTCGAGCAGCCCAGCCGCTTCTCCAAAGGCCCTTCCTGTTTTGGCAATGAGAGCGCTTATTGTTATGTAATTATCTTATCGCAGCGGTTTATCTGGGGTTTCTTTCTCTTCCCCTCTCTTTCCGAAAACTGAGTGTTTCTTGCCCAAATCCCAGTGCTAAATATACACCCAGTTGCTGTTGTAGAAGAGGAGAGATTTGTTTTCACAATTTTATATCGAGTTCTAGTGCTTTTTAGACATTTGGCTGCACAGCAGAGGAACAGGAAAGAGGCTGTCATGAAAAGACAAATTGCACTGAAGACTTAGTGCCGTGCTTGCCCCCAGCTACCGAGACAAATGGGATCCTACTCGTCAGGCTGCACCTCCTCTTTTCTGCTTAAGTTTGTCTGTTTATGCATCTCTCTGTCTTTATATTTTAGCTCCTTATATTGCCATTTTGCTTAATGGATCATCAAAGCCCTTCTACATACAAAGGAAGCAGAAAGTTGTTCGGGTTTCTGTCCGCTTGCCCCTCTGTGCTAGGGAAGCAACGTGCTGTCCGAGTGCGGAATTTCCTTGGGACACCAGTGCCTGTTCCCACAAATGGGAACCAGTTAATCTAAACGGATCGCTCTGAATTAAGGGCCAAGCTGGACTGTCTCTCTTCTGTCAAAACAAGCACTTAAATTTTAGTAGAAGGCTCCACTGTGGCCACCCTCTGTTCTCTCGGGTATTGCAGACACGGTTGCAAGGCCCTCGGACTTGCCGGGAGCGACGCTTTGGTTTTCAGGAGCCAAGTTCAGTGTCTTGGCCTAACGAATCTGCCTCGGTGGGTCCAGTGCTGTTGTCTTTTAGAGCTGGGTACTCTTGAACTTGGAGAAGAAGAAATATAGTTATGACCATTGCCTTTCAGAAACAGTATTTTCTCTCATTCTTCTTGTATGAGAATACAAAATTTTCATTTAACAAACTTTGATTTCTAAGGTTTATCACTGAAATTATAGGGTAAATCTCGCTTTCTTACCCTGTTTCTTGCTCCCGGTAGCAGACGTGGCTCATTCTGGCGTCAAAGCAAATAATGTTTCTGCAGCAGGCGCTGCTGCTAATTCACACCTGCCTCTGCAGCCCCGTGTTCTCCCGCTCCTTCCCGAGTCCCCTGCACCAGGAAGGTGCTGGGCTGCTCCCGCTCGGCCTGCAGGGGCGTCCGGGTCTCCCTTCTTGGTGGAACTGTCCATCTACTTGGATTTTGTGCCGTATCGACTTGGATTTTTTGTGCCGTATGTACTTGGATTTTGTTTCTTTCCAATTCCAATTTATAGAGTCGAATTCATAAACTTTTTTAGGGGTTTACACTCAATCTATAATTTAGAAATGCATTAAATGGGTAAAGAATTTGCTTCACCAATAGTCCCTTGTTTTTACTTGTTTTGACTATCCATCAGTTCCTGTGTTTGGCATCAGTTTAAACAACAGGACGATGCCAGGGTTTATTTAAATGGCTTTTCAATTTAAGCCGCATTTGACTTCAGTTCTGTTAATGGGTTGTAATCCCTTCTCACCCTATGCACAGAGAGAGATTTCTGTTTCCATGAGGAGGGAGTTTAGTGGTTATCTAGATGAGAGGTAGGATGTGTGTGTGTGTGTGCATGTGCATGCTTCAAGAAAAGCACTCTTAGTGGTTCTGTGTGTGTGTGTGTGCATTTCACTATACAGATGTGCATGGCAAGGATAGTATGTGGAGCTATTTATATAGATGCTTGGGCCTTAAAAGTTATGAAATTGCCTTAAAAAGCATGATATCTTTTATCATAATTGGGATGGGAGGCTTATGTCAGTGTTTATAAGATCCCCTTCCCTTTTTTTTTATGCAGAAATTGGGGAAACCGGCAGTGTTGGCATTTTTCTATTCTCCTGACTTTCTAGTATAAATAGTTCAAACCCCACTGTGGTGAAATGCTGTGATGTGGCCGTACTGAAGGCAGGTTCTGGAGGTCAGCATGAGGCTGTAGCCTGTAGGGCTTCATCTCTTGTTGACATGGGTCTCTTTACAACCTGCTGGGACAGTCTTCTCTGAGGAGAGCCCGGCAGTTAGCCAAGTCCCCGCGTGGGCAATTTCACATGTTTGGTGGGTTATAAAGACGAGAAGCTTTCGGTGCAGCCGCCCGGGTCCCGCTGTGGAGCCGGGGCAGGCGGCCTCCTCCTCTTGTTGCCTGCGAAGCGAGAGCAGATGTTTCCACCACCACCACGTCAGCCAGGACCGCTTGCTGCTCTGTATGCCAAGTTCAATGTGTCATGGGGATCCAACACGTACAGTCACTATTCCTGGAGTTTCAGTCTTCGGGTTCATGGATAGAATTAAGGATTAGGTATCCCCCATCTTTCCTTTTCACTAGTCTTTGGATAGATCTCCAGCAACTTTGACCTCTTTTCCCAGCTTTGAATTCTCTGTGTAGGGAAGTTTGTGTATTATTTCAGGTTACTTTCACCTTTAGGTTATTGTTTGCTGTTCTTGCTACTTTTGTTTCTTTCCTCTTAGTTGAACCTTTTGCAGCATCTAATAGCGGCTCTGGGAATATCCATCTGTCTGAAGAAACAGTGGGCAGAAAGGGAGAGGTCCTGTGTACTAATTATTCATCGCACTGTTTGGAACGTGCATTTGCATTTAGCAAAAAAGTTGAAACCTTTTTTTTTTTTTTTTTTTTTGAGCTATGGCTTTTGTTTGTAAAACTTTTGCTATTTTTGGCGTGTCAAACATGAAGGCTTCCTGTGTGAAATTGATAGAGAGAAAATGACAGAAGACGTGAACAGTGACGGAGGTCACAGCAGGCTGTTTGTGTGACACCTGTGCCAGGCTAGCAGCCTCACGTGGGTGTCCTCCGGTGAGATCTTCCTGTCCTTTGGAGGGCAGGTCTGTTCAGAGGCGCGTTTGGTCTTGAGTAGTTTTGAGGAAAACAGTTTTCTGTCCCTTTGGGAATAACACAAACCTGCACCTCGCTGCTCCCAGACTTCACAGCCCCGAGACTGGATGGTGGGTGAACGGTGCATTCTCATTGCCCGCCTTTGCTCAGAAAGGGTTTCTCCCTCTTTCCTTCCACGTCAGGTGCGTTGAGTCAGGTGGCTCAAAGATGATTCCGTGTTTTGTCATGGAAGGAGAGGCCTTTCTGCTCCGTGTGCCAGGACAGTGGAAGCCCGTGTGGGGTGTCCGTGTGGCCTCTTGCTCCGGGGCTGCCCGTGGTGCCAGGAGGGCTGCACGCTGCGCCCGCGGCTGCGCTCACAGCCCCTGCCGCCAGCGGGGACCCGGGCGCCCCGGGCTGCTCTGGCTTCGGAGAGCGCGAGGCTCTCACGTGGCTTCCGACTCCGTTGTGAATTTGAGGAAGCTTGCTTTCCCTTCCCTTTTTTTTTTTTTTTTTTGGTGTGAAATAGAAAAGTGACTGTAGGGTTTGGGTATCATCTAGCAAAATGAAGTGGGTTTCTAGATAGAAGAAGAATATAGAGAGAGTCAGCAATACAACAGTACAATAATAACATCAATAAACCTGGGAGTCTTTTCTTGCCACGCCATAGACTTTGAGGAGGGTCTTTCTAGGCCTCAGATCAACATTTCAAAATGTTGAACATTCGTCTTTTTTGCTTTAAATCCACACTCACTGATGAGTCTATTGGAGGTCTCTGGTGCCGTCACTTTGCCATGTTTAATAGATTACCTGCACACTTTCCAAATGTGTTTTGCTGGTGGAGGGCCTCAGGAAGCTGAAATGCAGCATGAGTTATCCCTTGGGACGCGTGCCCGGTTCTCTGCGCGCGCTGCAGAGGGTCTCCATGGCCAGCTCCTGGTGCAGCTGCCCCTTCAGCCTTTACCAGTCCCGTGAACTGGCACTGTGAAATGCAGGCGCCTAAAAACCCAAGGCAAACCAAACCCAAGCGATAGCCCCTGAAAAACAGATTTCACAGTTGTATGGGACAAAAAATTAATGAGGGGATTCTTTGTTTTCTTCACAGTAAGATTAAATAAAACTATGTTGAGGATTAAGCAACTTTATCTCTTATTGTTTTTATGAACCTTTGCTTCAACAGTGGTCCTAAATATAATAATTAAAAAAAAAGAGTGAAAGGAAATGCAGCTTCTCTGAATGAATTGCTCCCACCCTGCGAATTTCCTGTATTGCAGCGTTTAGCCCACGGCACCTCCGGCACGGAGGGCAGGCGCTGCCTGCAGCCCTCGGGGCTGGAAGGAGGAGGGCTCTGCACATGGAGCTGGGGTGGGGAAGGGTGGGCAGCAGGATGGGGATGGGGAAGGGTGTTCCTCATGGGCAGCAGTGGTCAGCGGGGGACCGTGTTGGGGCACTCCACTCTCTCCCTGAGTACACAGCTCCCTTGCAGTCTGAGGTGAGGCCCCCACCCTGGGAGGCTCCGATGGGATCCAGGTGGTGTGGCTGGCATTGGCTGCCTCACCTGGGAAGGCTTTGGTAGCTCGGCCCTCAGGAAGGGCAGGAGGAGGTTCCTGCTGAGGAAGGTGGCCGAGATCAAGTAAGGCTCAAAGTACAGTTGAGAAGTTGCTTTGTGGTGGAAGATTCTTACAATAATAGGCAAGTGTTTTGTTTTGCTTTCCATCTTTTCCGATGCGAGAAAGAGGAAAGAGAGCAAAAAGGAGCAGCTTTGAACTTGGTGTAGAAATAGGCTACAAGTTCAGAGTCGTGTGCATGCTCAGATAACAAAATAACGTTGATTTGCTACGGAGTGAGCTGTGTCGGTGAGGTGTCCGTTGCAGGGGAGCAGATCCCACCTCGGTGTGTGGCAGGGACCGCAGGCAGGTGTGTGCTGAGCTTGGCTCGGCCTCAAGCACGGCTCTGTTGCCTCGAAGAACACGGGGTGCTCCAAACACCACCCGTGTCTGAGCAGCCACTCCAACCGTTTGTCCAAGGGCCTGCTTTTCCCCCCAGTTCCTTGAGAGAAACTATATTAAATACCAACCAAGGGAAACGCCTGCATAAAATAGTTGTAGGGGGAAATGGGGCAAATCCATTAGCTTTTGTCAGGTCTTCCTTATTTCTGTTTTTGTTTGTCAGTGCCAATGGGTTTAGTTTAACTTGCTCTTTCCCACCCATCGCTGGTGGCCGTTAGTCCCTTCCCCTTGGAATTCGCTCCCTGCCTTATTGCCTCATTGATACAGGCAAGCGAGAAGGGACCCTCCAGCCCTCGGCACAGATGGAAATGTCGAATAATTTTTTGAATGTCTGTTGGGTGAAGGGTTGTGTTTAAAAATTGTTGCCGGCTTTCATGTACTGTGTAACTATATATTTGTACGAAAAAAGCAATTTATATTTTTGTCAGCTGTATAATCTGGAGCCAGTGACAACATTATGAGTATCAGATGAGCAGTGGGTGTTTAAATGAGTGCTCCCTTGACATGAAATTAGCACAGTTCACTAAACCAGCTATTGGCTTGGAGGGATATTATTTTTGCCTCTGCCATTGACTTCATAGGTGACCTTGAGCACTTAGCTTATTTCTTCCTTAGTCTTGTGTCCCCTTAATTTTCTTTTCAGTGCGGTAGGGCTAATTGCCCTTTCCACATACGTACAGAAACGTCACAGACCGATGCAGCATTAACCTCTCTCACGGCCCCGCCAGCCCTTGCTGCTGGCGGGTTTGCTCTCCGGGCCCTGCTGGCTTCGCTGCCCCGTGTCGCGGCATCTCCTTGGTGTGACGGGGGGTGCCTCCGCAGCCCTGCTTCCGTGCCTGGCCTTTGCCCAGCCTGGGAGAGCTTTGGGAAGTGCTGGGCACGAGCCCCAACAACACGCGTGTGCGCGGTGCGGGACCGAGACGTCGCCAAGGGCGGCTGGTCACCTTGTTGTTAGCTGACTTGGGGGGTTTCGGTCTGGCGGCCGCCCCTCCCCTGGCCCTGGTTAGGGTGGTTGCCTGTGGACTCAGCAAGGAGATGCTGGGGGGCTAGTTAGGACCCACAGAGTTGGGTGGCCTAACGCAGCGCCTAGCTGTCCCGTGGGAGCTGGTGTGTGGGGCAGTTAGGCCTGCGCAGGGCGGTTGGGCCTGCGCGGGGCAGTTAGGCCTGCGCGGTGCCAGGCACGCAGGGCGGGTGGGAGATCCTCGGGGGATCGGGAGGCCGCTGTGGGTGCCTCGCGGGGCAGCCCGTGGCGGCCGCTCGCTGTGCTGGGCGCACCGGTTGCTCACTGGCTTCTCTGCCCGGAGGGAGCCCCGGGTCGCCCTGCTCGTCGGCGGCGCTTGAGCTCCCAGTTTGAACGCGGAGGCGTTTTCCGCGCGCGGAGGATCCTGGCCAGGGCTGTTATCTTGCTTGTGAATGAAACATCCCGTAGCAGAGGTATCAGTGTTTGCCAATTAAGCTCCTTGCACTTATTGATGTGTTGTTGAGCTGAAAATCTGCTTAAGAGCCCGTGAAAGGCTTGGTGTGCGTGGAGCCGCGGCCAGGGCGCAGCCGCAGCCCGGGCTGCTCCTCAACGCGGGCCCGTGGGGTTGACGCTGCTCCTGAGCCCTCCCGGGCCCGTCGGAGCGCTGCCCTCCGCTCCCAACGGCACCGCGGAAGGGAGCGAGCCCGTCCGTGCTGCTCTGGGGCCCTTCCCGCGGCGGGTGCTTCGCTTCCACAGCGTGTGCCAGTCCAAATGTGTGGGGAGCAGGGAAAACCTCTCCTGTTTCCTCTGCCGGTGCTACTTGGAGCTGCCTTGGAACATAGGCTCACCGTGCTGTTGTGCATTTTCATATTGCATCCTGTTTTGCAGGATCTTACACTGCTGTCCTACCTGTGAAGCTCCTGTTTCTTGTTTACCGCAGGAATTCCGCACCGTTTCCTTTTCTCCAGTTGCTGCTTTATAGCACCAGCCTGGCCCTTTCTGTTGCTCTGCCCTGCTTTATTCGCATGCTTGGCTTCCTGTTTTTTGGGGAGGCGTGGGGGAGGGAGGCTGTCTTGTTCTATTTTAGGGCTAACTAGTGCTTTTTTACCGAAATCACACTTCTCATTCAACTGAAGTTGCTTACAGGCACCCTCCCGCCCACCTTTCCCGCCAAAAGGTAGTGCCCGTTCAGCAAAGGGAAGGACACCGGAGGCATCGGGATGCTTAATAATGTCCTTGCTCCGGCAGCTCCCGGGGCAGGCCAGGGCTTGAGCAGCTGGTGGGGTAGTTCCTCGAGCATATCCCATATCCCATACCCCATTGATGTTGGGGTAGTTCCTCGAGCATATCCCATATCAAGAGATGAGCACAAACACGGACACTTGGCCTTCTGTGACTTGCTCTGAACTAATGGATATTTTCACTTGGAGCAAAACAAGGTTTAAAAAGGCCCAACCTTTGGTTTTCTGGAGAATAGCTGCTTTCTTGATGCGTCTGCTGTTCCTGAGGTTGTGAAGCAAGCCTTCCCTAACACCAAACTTCACTTTCATGTACTGAGTGTGCATTTACAGTGATGGAATTGTGTTTTTAACCATTTAGAGCTCTTTTTCAGCATTGTGCATGAGTTGAGCCGTGGTGGCTGGTTTACTGAGAAAAAGTTCAAAACACGGGGGTGGAACGAATGGGAGGTGGTTTGTTCTGCTGCAGGCAAATGCTGCTTCAGTTTTGCCTCCGTGACAAAGTGTCACGATGATGACAAACTTTCCGCTGCGGGACAGAGAGCGTTTCTAGCTCTTTGAGTTCATAGGGCTGGGGGATTCTCAGGGAGGGCTTGTACAGATGATGTGCTTGCCAGGCAGTTGTTACTGTCATTAAAACTGCAGTCAAGGTCTATCGTGCAGTTCCCTGAAAAGGCCCTTACAGAATTTCACTGCTCTGCACTCAGAATGTTTTAAGAGAATGAGAAAAAGCTCTTAGGCTACATGAATAGGTATTTGTAATTTTTATGTCAGATTACACTGGATGTAAGGAATGTGTTTTATAATAATAGCAATTGTTGGCAATGGCTTTGTTTTTCTTTCTTTAAGAATTCCTTAGCAGAGTTTTGTTTTCTTTTTTTTTTTTTTTTTTTAACTAGCTGACCTCGAATGATTCAAATACTCTGCTTGTCTTCTACAGAGTACTTAAATTGTTTAAAAATTAAGCGGCTAGAGCACCCTGCAACCTCATCTGTAAGGTACATAGCCGTTAAAGAGCATAAAGCTTTAGGTTACCCCGAGAGCCCCTGCATGTGAGCAGAGAAGCAGAATTCTGTCTGTCCTGGTAACTTTGCATACTGATGACTGAAGGAGAGCAAAAAACGCTTGAATGTTGCAGAGCATCAAACCAGCTGCGGCATCTTAGACCATCGTCTTCCCGAGCATTCGCCAACCGAGTTGTCCATGACTCCGAGTCACTGCGATACCAACGTGCAGGAGGGGTGGCTGATCTCGGGGCGCCTCTCTGGGCGCCGCTGTCTCCGAGCGAGCAGAACAGAGCTGGCTTTGAGCAGCGCTCGGCGCTGCACAAGTTCCCTTTGTGCATTGAGAAGCCTCCCTGCCCTCGGCAGCCCTTGGGTGTTGCAGTGCTGATTCACCGAGACCTAGACGCTCGCAGAAGCCTTTAATTCTCCAGTCTGGTTGGATTTTGTAGTTGTGACCTGCTTATTTCCCCTGCTGCAACTGCCCATATGGCCGGGACTTCTCAGGGAGCCCGTAGTGATGTGTTGGGGGAAGGATGTATAATGCACGTTGCACTGCAGAATGTTTTTCAGGCACTTGGCAGGCGTCTCTGCTTAGTACAAATGAATAAGTTATTTAAGGAAGTCATTCTTTCTTAAGGTATATTTTGGGGTGATTATTTGTTGCTCTTTGTGCAATTCACAAAGACACAGAGTCATGTGGTGTAATTCAAAAAATATCTTTATTCCCTTCTGCTACCTCTCCCATCTCCTTCCCAAAATCCTGCGCCTCTTTATGAAATAGTGTTCTCATAAGATGTGGAGAGTTTGTGCTTAGAAGGAATTCTTGGTAGTACTTTGTGGTCTCTGGGAACTACCTGGAAAACTGTTTGAGTCAACATTTCCAAAATTGCTCTGTGTTTGGAATAATCACATGCCCGGGTGGGGAGGGAAACAGTGTGCACTTCTGAGGGGCCCCCAAGTTAGAAAACTTTCCACCATAGCCGTTCTGTTGGGAGTTTGTGCTACTCTTACTGCTGGTCTTGCTGCCTGCAGCCCTAGGTACGCTCTGAACACCAACCATACGGCCAGAAATGTGGCTGTTTGAAGTCAGTAGTAGCTCCACAGGCTTAGGATTTATGACGAGCAGGCTGGTTACTTGGACTCCTTAACATCATATTGGGTGCTTTAAGTGCCTTACACACAATGGAAATCTCTTTATTTGTGGTTAGAAGCGGCAGTTACTTGTTTCACATTCTGGCCTGGCTGCAGCTGTTTGAGTGGTTGTTACAAATTCTCTGGTGGCATCTTGCTTATCCCCCAAGTTGTCTGTGTGGTTTTTTTAAATTTGCATTTCAAAGAGTGTCTCATTGCAGCTGCCTCCTAGAGAGCCTCCTCTATCTTTGCAAGGCATGCTTGGACACCTAGGGAAGCCGTGCAGCATTCCTGTGGATAATCTCCTTGGGAAATTCACGGGAAGATTTGCTCTGAATTTGGTGTTGCAAAGTAACCGGGCACAAGGCTCACGACAAATATTTATTTTGGTGAAAAACTTTTTCATACCCACTAGGCTCTGAGCAGTAGCCTCTCTAGTGTTACTCCCCAGGTTCCGTGTGTGCTGGGAGCAAGCCTTAGGTCAGGGATGGGGAGTGCTGGCATCAGAAGGCTCCTCATCCCTGCTCCCAGCTCTCACTGCTAAGAGGTTTCCCTCAGGAGAGCCTGGCCCTGGCTACCCTCCCCTTTCTGCTTGGTGTGGAAGGAGGAGGAGGAGGAGAGCTTTCCTGGGCAGGAGCTGTTGTTGCCTTGTTTTAGGTAGGAAAGCAGGTAATGGGCGAGCGGGGCTGCAGGGCCGCTCGCTCGCTGGGCCCGCATCTCTGCCCGTCTCTTCCTGCCCTTCTTGCCCAACCCATCCCGACTTTTCCCCGCACGCCTCCTTGCCCAGGCCTCCTGTGCGGCCGCCTCAGCGCGCTCAAGAGGAGCCCCTCGCCGGGAGAGAATCATGGAAAAGTGGCCGGGCCAAAGGGCTGCCTGCAGCGGGATGGCGGCAGTTGGCTTGTGGAAGCAGGCTCAGGTCCTTATTCTCCATCTGATTAAAAGACGGACAAAATTTTGCCCTTGGATTCTAATAGGAGGTGTCAAGCAGGATTTTAAACTAGCTTCTACCAGCAGTCCATTTGGAGAAAAACCAGTTAGACACTGAATGTGTCTTAAACCTTTCCATGGTATTGCAGTGGTTTAAATTTCTGGGAGAAAATCAGATGTGTCTACCTGAGTTATGAGAAGGAATAAATGAGGTAAAGATTAGAGGTTTAGTACACAAGAGCAAGAAAAAGGTGTAATATTTTCATAAGGGTAGCAGCAAGCATCTTGAAGAGGTTTATTTTCAAGGAAAAAGTGTTCAATCATGAGCTTCTGCAGAGTAGCTTCTAGATATTATTTGTGACATGGGCGCCCGTGGCACTGACCTGGGGCGCCCATGCCCTGAGCGCCGCGCGCAGCGGGAACGGCCCCGCTCCCGGCTCCCAGCGAGGCTGCAGACATTCCAGCGCCGGGATTACCCCGGCTCCCAGGCGCTCCGCAGGCACTTGTTGCCTAGGAGACAAATGCAATCCAAGGATTTTTTTTATCCTTCCTTTCTGTTTTTTGATTGGCGCCACTATTGACTTTTGGCTCGGAGGAGGGAGCGGAGCAGCGCGCCGAGTGTCCTAAGATGGGAATTAATCACTAACTGATTGCCCCGAATTGCAGTGATTTCCTCTCTCAGGGTTTCCTACGTATAGAGGGACTAATGCGCATTTAAACAGGCGGCTGTGAGGCTCTCTGCACCTGTGACTGTCGGGAAGGCTTCTCAACCGGATGACAGTTCGGTTTCCTTTTTAGTTCTGCTCTGTTGTTGTGTATGTGGAAGAAGAGAAATAAATATCTTAGAAAAAGGAACTTTGCTTGGTGGGAGAGCTTTGGATTAAATGATATCGGGTTTTGCTGCTAACTTCCAAGTTGGCTGTATTGCAATGAAAATACAGCAAATCTGCTCTCTCGGTGTTTCCTTCAACAGGGAGTGTAATTCTCCTCAGCACTTCGTGTGTGAGAGAGTTTCTGTTTTCCAGGGAGATTATTTTTGGCTTTCAGAAGAACATCAACAAACCAAACAAATTCAGCTTTACAGTCATACAAGGTTTTGAAGTTAGTGTTCAGTGGTGACCTCGTCTTGCAAGCCCCTCAGCTCCTGCTTGTCTTGACGGGTTTGGAGGGTTTGATGCCTTCCAGGTAGATGGAAATTCTGTCTTGGATGCAAATGAAAAAATCTAAAGTGGAAAAAACATGTTTTGTTCAAGCAAATACAAATAAGGTAGATTTATTTAAATGTAGCATTTTTTTTAAAGCTTATCCTATGCTGTAAAGAGTAAAGAATCCAGCAAAGGTTTTCTTCTAGAAATGTTCCCAGTTCTGCACAGCTGGCTTTCTTAGAAGGGACTGTTGTGTTCTTGCTGTGTCTCGTGGACGGGACATGTGGGCACCGAGAAGCTTGGATTCCATTTTTTGACTCTGTCCTGTGCTTAAAAAAGTCATTTTTACCCTGCTTACCTTGGTGAGCATCTGTAGTGGTGGTGTCCCATCTGTAGAGGATGGGATAAGTGTGGAAACCTCCCTTTTGCAAACTGCTCTGAGGTACGGAGCACAGGCTTCCGTCGCTGACACCAGCGAGGGCAGTTTCATCACCTGCTGTGGAGCTTTCCGTGCGTTGAGGACCACTAAGCCCGGAGGGAGGAAGGGAGGGAGGGAGGGTTTAAGCACCTTGTACATCACAGGGTGGAGCAGCGTGTCGCGCTTCGTGGGGCTCCCTGAAGGTGACAAGTTTTCGGAAGGAAATGGGTGTTTGTTTCCTCCTTCCATGTGGCCTTTGCAAGTAATCTCGCACTTCCAGCGTGGCTTTGGTGCTTGTTTCTCAACGCACAAAATGCAGGGCCTCGTTCCACGCGCGCAGGTCTGAGGCCTGGAAAGGGATGGAAAGGCGGCTCGAGGCTGTAGCACAACCACCCCCTGGATGGTCTATCCACAGGATGTCCATGTTCACCCGGACTCCCACCCGGGCGCCCTGAGCGGCTGCCCGCGCGGTCACTCCATCCTCGGGCCTCGTGGTTGTTCTCACGTATCCTTGGCAGCCCAAGGCTGCTCCCAGCTCCCGCTCCGCGCGTGTCCGTGGCACAGCCGGGGAAGGCTGTTTTTCTGCTCCCAGAAAACTGTCTGAAAGGTCTGCGCTCCGACCTGGGAGGAGGCTGAGGCGGGACTGGGAATTGCTGGGGGCGGCAGGAGAAAGGGGGAATTTCAGCGTGCTCTTCCCTGTGCTGATGCGCTGCTCGGCACGTTCGGAAAGGGGAATTGCAGGAACCACTGGTCTGACTGATGGCAACTTCACATCACCCTTAAATGGTTTAAATGCTGATTTCGCTGTTTTGTTTTCTTTTTTTTTTGTTTTGGGTTTTTTGGTTACTTTTTCCCCTTGGGGGAGAAAAGATGATTAATTTCCTCTTGTAGTATAATGGCACTGATGTCATGTGGCTGAAGGATTAAGTCCTTTTATTTTTAAAACAGTTGCTAGGGTGTTTAAACCCCTCCTTTCCAGCCCTGTTTCTTGTTAGTTTAACGGTAAAAGGGAAAAGAAAATCACTTTCAGCGAGAATCTACTTTCTTCAAAGTTTCCGTTTAAGAGTAACTGCAGTTTCTTATTTTTCCAATATGTGATGATGGGGAAATTGCCAGATATTATTAAATCAAATTAACTAGTAGTGAGAGAGGAAAAAGAGGCAGTCAAACATTCACTCTTCTCTCTCTCTTTTTTTTTTTTTTTCCTGAAAGTGTGATTTAAACCATACATTTGCAATACTTGTTATGGGAGCAATAATCTCTGGCAAATAAACTGGTGTTCACTTCTGTCAAACAGACAAAAAACCCGAACCCGCTGCTTTTCCTGACAAATACTGCTAAATAAATAAGGCTGTGCCGTTAGATCAAATATTTGATTTTTTTTTTAATTCTTTTTTCTTTGCAGAGTATTGGAAAGGGGTCCTTGTGGTGTATAGACCCAGAATATAGACAAAATCTTATTCAGGCTTTGAAAAAGACACCCTATCACCCATACTCGCATGTGTTCAATACACCTCCCACATCTCCTCAGGCATATCAAAGGTAAGAACTAGCTGCATTTTACAACTCTAACTGTTTTCCTCCCGTGTTGCCGGTGACTCCGGGGCGAGAGGCGGCAGGCGCTGGGAGACGCTCTGCGCCTGTTGGTGCTGCCGGGGGGTTGTAGCTACAACCGACCGCCCTGGCGCCTGTCCCAGGGTGTCGCGAGGGTACAGGCGCGGCTCCTGCTCTGCTCCAGGGATGGGTGCGGGCTCGGGGGGTCGGGGTTTCAGTCTGCTTGTTGCTTGTGGCTGACGTTAGGGAGCGGGGCGCTGCAAAGAGGGCTGCTCTCGGGGCTGGGCGTGCGGAGAAGCGAGCGCCAGGTCTTTGCGCAACCGCTTTCCCCCGGTTGCTAAGAGGGGAATTAACCTCTTCCCTTGTCCCAAATTCGCTCGGGCTGGATTGGAAGCGCTTTTCCCCTCCGCATGCCGGCTGGAGCCGCGCGTGCAGCGCCCGCCGCGCGGGGCCTGTGGCGGCCTCGTCCCGCGCGCGCCGGGCGCCGCCATGGGGAGCAGCTGGGCTGGCGGGCGGCAGCGCCCGCCCTTGCCGGGCGATTAGCGTGATGGTAACCACGGCAACGCGGGCGTCGCCGTGGCAACGCGTAGCGGAGACAGGTGCAGTTGCATCACGCGGCGGTTGGTTGCCTGGCAAAGGGACAGGCCGTTAGGACGCAGCGCTGCGCTGTCGCTGCGGCAACGGCTAATCCTGCCTAGCAACGGCCGCGGGTGAAACTTTTTTTTTGTGTGTGTGTGTGTGTTAAATGGGGATATTGTACCTGGTTTTGTCTCGAGTGGAGATCAAGAGAACTGGGGGGAGGGCTTTTCTTTTCCTTTTTCTCCCCCCCCCCTTCATTTTTCCTTTCTTTTTGCTCAAGTGAGCTGCTGTCACCCAGCATCAGGAGGTGAAATGAGCATGGGCTTTCCATGACCGATGGAGTAACCGAGGTCCCCCTGTGGCACAGGCCTCAGCACAGCCTGTACCAAATTCTGGCTGATGTAGCGCTCTACGAAATGTTTTCCATAGTACCACTGTATTGGGCTTTTTTGTTTTTTCCACATTCATTTTTCCTTGCTCCCAGCAGTCCCTCCTCTGCTGTGCTTTGCAGAAGGACAGATAAGTAATTTGGGTAATTGCATTACAATTGTAATTCAAATGTTTGAGCGAGCTTTATTTCCAGAGCCTTACTTCATCGCCTGCCTTGCCTTTCTGTTCCTTACGGATCTGTTGGCTGCGCGTGTGCGGGTTCACACAGGGGCTCTCGCTTCACGTAGCGCCGTGGTGCCCATCCAGCACGGAGCGCCCAGGGTTTTGATCCCTCCAGTCCCCAAAAGAAAAACTGGCAGCTTCATGGCGCCCTGAGTGGCACAGCCCCAATCCCTCGTCCTCCAAGGCTCTTCCAAAACGTGCTGGTGCCTGAGCGCCCTTGGAGAGACAGCCGCACTGTCCCGTGGTGCTGCGCGAGCACACTCGTGTCTGTAGGCTGAGGGAGAGCGGGGGGTGTTGAAATACCCCCAGGGAGCCCCAAAACGGCAGGGAGCTTCCCCTGCCTCCCCTGGTAGTGAGGGACAGCGCGGCCGCCGCTGTCCCGTGTTTCTGACGCAGGAGAGCCGGGGCCCACGAGCCGGAGCCCCGGCATCCGGGGGCTGCTTGTTCTGGAAGAGTGGTGGCCCCCGCGCTGTGGGTCCCTGGGTGTCCTCAACAGCCGCACCAACAGGCAGAGTGTCACCCTGCCGCGGTGTTCGCAGGGTTGGCGCAAGTCACCGCTAACGGCTGCTGCGAGACGTCAGCGCGCGGCCGAGCGAGGCCAGCGGGGACTCCTGAGCTAACTTCTTCAAACACTCGCAGAGAGCAGCAAAGGCGCTTTGGGGGTTCATTTGTGATGTGCTCAGCGAGGAGCTGGGATTTCCTGCTTGGAAGAAGCTTTTTCTGATTGCGAGATGATGTATTTGGAAAAAAAGCCCTGGATGGCCGAACTCTGGCACGGTTACTTATCTGGGGCTGATGACGGGGAGAAAGGGTGTCACCTCATACTAATGACGTATATCCAGAAGAACATAATTCACCTGTGTCCACCTATTAGGATCCCTGGGGGAACTGAATTAATCGAGGCAGTTACAAGACCTGTAACCTTGGTGCGACTCCATGGGGACAGAGTGACCTACTGCGCGTCTTTATCAGATGTTTGGGAAGACTAAGGATACACAAATGAATCACATGCTCTGTCTAGTGTCTGCGTAAGCGGCTTAGTGATGAGCGGGCACGGAGTGGAGGAATGTTTTATAAAAATACCCAAGCAAGACGACTGCTGAACGTACAGATTCCCCTTCTCTGAAGAGAACTAACTACATGAGATTTTACAACAGCCCGAGCGTGTCCTGCCTAGATACCAAAGGCAGGACTTCTTTTATGGAGGAGCTTTACAAAGCTAGCCCACATGTTTCGGTGGCTGACTCAATGTTATGCTAGTTTCATTGGAGATTAGACATATGACCCAAAGCAGGAAGTTCAAGGGATAGATTGGGCTCCATGTTTGGGGAAGACCATGGTTTGGGAAGTGGCACCAGCAGTGTTTTTGTGTATGACGGAATTGCCTGAACTGCTGCTGCTTTTTTGAGGGCGAGGAAGATTATCAGTGAGCTTTAAGAATGATATAATAATGCAGACAGTTTAAATTTAATGTGTTAAATGTTGCATGTGTGTTCTTTTAAAAAAAGAACAGCTCACATGGCAAAAGAGTTGACTTTTTATTTAGTTCTTTAAGATAAATTTCAAGGGTGAGCTGTGACATGGCGTGCTAAAGTAAAAGCGCTCTGCTGTGTGAGGAAATGTGTGTGCTTTAGTCTAAGGGTTATAGTGTGTTTCTTTTTAAATATTTACAGTTCTGTTGGCAATAGCAACCTTGAAATGTATTTATAGACACAAACTTGGTTAAGTAACTATGCAAGTCAGTGCCCTGCTATTTCGTATGGATGTTTCACCTTCAGCTTTCTGCCTCTGTACTGAAATATAGGTGTGATTTTTTATCTTTTTAATGTTTTGAGGAGATCTTGAAATGGATTTTTCTTTTCTCTTGAATGCGTTATGTCAGGCTAGTTCTCAATTATATCAAGAATTTTTAAAGTAAGAGGAAATACTATCAAGAAATGTAATCTAAAATACCAAATACCACTAGCTTCATTAAATGAATAAGTTATTGAAGATTTCCATGATCTTTTAGGAGTGTTGGCTAGATCACTTTAGAGACTCTTATCACTTCTAGTGCATTTTTCCATGGCCTCTTTTCTTTCTTTTTTCTTTTTTTTTTTTTTTTTCCCATGTGTTTTCCTAGTCAGTTTGTTAAAGCAGTGGCTGTACGTATATATATACACGTTATATATAACCGTTGAAATCACAAATGTGCCTGAGGTATAAAGAGTGGTTTCCTCCTTGCATTGCCCCGATCTGGCCGTTGATGAAAGCTTCATCTGGTTATTCTTTCTTGTTGGTGCCTTTGGGTGACTTGGCTAAGCTCTGCTTTAGGAAGAGCCGAGAGCCCAGGTAGCATGAACCTCAGCCTTAGACGTGGAGTCATCCCAGGCGTGTGCAAGCATTAGGAAAGACCAGGTGCAACCAGAAGGCACAGGAGGCACCACCGCAGCCAGTGTGCTTCATGTCACCTCTTAGAGCAGTGCTTCATTTCACACTAGGAGCGTGCTGCTCCTCCATGCAGTTTTGCTTCCTCTTTCTTTGTCAGTGTGTTTGATAAGAGGAGGAGGTTCATAGAGGCTGGAGGGGTTGGAGGTGCAGTGCTTGGTGCACTTGGTTTAGGTGTTGAAATCAGAAATGCCATTTATGGCCTTTCTATTTTTTTTTGTGAAAAAATCCTCTGAAATAAATGTTTCCTAATTATTCAGTATTGTAAGTTAAAACACCAAAGGCATTTTGGAGCTTCTCAATGCAGGAAAGGGCTTGGAAAATATATTGGTTGCCCTCTGTAGTCTGGAAGCAAAGATTAAATTCTGCGCTCTTGTTTTTGCTTTGGTAGGAAGGAAAGCTGACCATGGAGCAACCTCATATTTCTGTGCAGGTTGCAGCCCCTTTATCGAGATTAATCTGGATATTTTGCTTCCTGGAGAGAATGAGAATGAGTGTTCTTCCTCGGTGCTGTGATAAGCTGGAGTCTTTGCAGGGATTTTGTTTAGTTGTCTTTGTAGTTTAGAGATCACAAGGAACAGTTATTCCGAACTGTGCTCTCTGACACAATAATTTATCTTGATTTGAAGATCATCCATCTTTTGAGATTATATTGCCTTATTTCTGTCTGATGTGTTAAGGAACATTGCTTGTGTTAGATGCCAGATAGGAATACCAAAAAAACCACTCTATAACAAAACCTTTACTTGAGTGACTGTCTGTAATGCTATCAGTGTATAAATATTTGAGGATTTGCCAGCCTGGGCCTTGTTTTGTGATGCGTTCCCGTCAGCTCTGCCGCCAGTGGATTCCCGTGATGCGGGAAGCGACCCACTGGCTGTGGTTTTATAATGCGAAGAAGATCAGCTCTTGCCTTTTGTAAGGGATATTCTTCACCATGCAATTTGGGGGGGAGGTGGGCAGGTGAATTAAGAAAGAAGGCAGCAAATAGTGGGCAGAGGAAGGAGAGGAGAATCTGGGTCTATCCTCTTTCACACAGCAGGGCGTTCGTGGCTTCTTTTTGTGCCACCTTCACGCTCCTCAGGAGCGGCTGATGGAAATACAAACAAACCTCTCATCACATTTATTCCTCCCAAAGTTAGAGAAATGTTTCTGGGTCTTCTTAGTTAAGATAATTCCAGTTCTTTCTCATCATGCCTCCAAAATAGCACAAAAGTCTTGCTTCCTATTTAGCAAACAAGTACATGTTTTATTCTTCAGATCTTCGTTTAGGCTGCATGTTTTAAGACCTTTGGTAATAGGATGGACGGCAGAATCACCATCCTGTGTTGCTTGTTTAGAGGCTGGGCAAACACCAGCTTGTGCCATTAGTTGTTGTGCCAGGCCATTAGGCCAGGCCATTTGTTGAACATTTCCCCGCTTTTTTTCTAGGCTTTACAACAGTATACTAAAATTCAGCAGTTGAGAAGGAGTTGCTCAGGATTGAGCATCTTTGAGGTGAACAGTGCTTCACAGAGTGTCGTATTTGTTAATTACAGGATCTTACAGCAGTGGAAATTATTTAACGTCTGCATGTGAAAACTTCGTAGAGCCACGAAACTTGGGAAGCTGCAAATAGTGTCACAGCATGTCATATCTTACTGTTCAGGAAAGGGCTCTATATCCAGAAATCAAGGGGGGATTAATTTATTAATTTATTAATTTATTAATTTATTAATTTATTAATTTATTTGGATTGTTATTCCCTTCTCTAACTTTTAATTATTAGATTTTGGTTCCTCTAGGAATGAAGTAAGAGAAATTCACTGGGGAAAGGCACTTTGTTTGCTTTGCATGTAATAGTGTAACAGTGAGAGTGCGCGGGTGAACAGGCTGCCCAGGGAGGCTGTGGAGTCTCCTTCCCTGGAGGTCTTCCAGAGCCACCTGGATGCCGCCCTGTGCTCTGGGTGTCCGTGCTGGAGCAGGGGCGTTGGACTAGGTGATTTCTAGAGATCCCTTCCAACCTCAAACTCTGTCATGATTCTATGACCAGGCTTCTTACTCATAAGAAAGAAATTCTCATCTTTTCTGGATCTTTTAAACAATAAGGATGAGTTTTCTATAGTGGTTGCCCCTGCAATTTCAAAGAATTCTACAGTTTTTACTCTTCATTATGTATTTTTTTGTATTAGAGTAGTAGTAAGGTGCATTGACTATTTTTAGAAAGTATGACCTCAGTCTTAAACAAAAAGAATCTCTTAGACCTTTGATTCTTTTCTCTAAATTTTAAAGGTATGTTGGGGAATTGTGGGTATCATTTCCAGTTTAAGGGAACTGTTGCAGTTTATGTAAAATTCCAAACATTTGCAAAACCAAGTTGATCCACATTCTCTGCACGGGCTCGAAGGAAGGAGGCCAAGTGGGCTTGCTTGTCATCTGGTTGCCCAAGAGGATTTTCCAGGAAGATCAGATTGGACCAGGTGGGAGCTGATCTACCAGTGGGAATTGAGACTTCTCTTTTTTTTTTTTTTTTTTCCATTCCGTGCAAATGTAAGAGTGTCCCATTTCACTGTGGAAAAGTCCCAGCAAAGAGGGATTCTGGGTGATCAAGAGCCCCCATCAGAGGTAAAAACGCAGAACTAGAGGGTGGACCTTAAACCTGGGCTCTGGGCCAGCTGGCCTGGGAGATCTTGAGCTTTAGGGAAAGCGAGCGTGAGCTTCAGCCCGAGCAGCCCAGCTGTGTCCTTTGAACAAACACCTTCCTGGTTTCCTTATCTGCAGTCGGAGAGGTCACCCGTGCACTAGGCCTGGCGTGTCACTGTCGTGCTTTGAATTTTGTGCATGTTTTAAAGGAAAGGTGCCGCCTGACGTTCATACCTGTGGTAGGTGTGCGCACACGCTGGCATATGGATCTAAGCCTGCAGTTATCGGTCTCAATCCTTCCTCCTCTGAATGTTTTTTTAGGAAACACAGGCGTTCTAAACATTTATGGTCTTTCAGTATAATGCTGCTGATCCTTTGGATCTGAGCCTTGAAGTGGAAGGCAGAGTTTCTCTGGAAATCTCTCTCAGTATTAAATATTTATTTACAAGTAAAAAGCTCAAAACAAGTTTCAACTAGTTAGGCTTTTGGAATCTTTATTAGCCAAGAGACGTGACTCGGGATACATGTACAATCTGCCAATATATAGGTATGTGTACGTGCAGGATGCCAGATTATAATACCCACAGATCACGTTAGAGGTACGTTCAAGCAAAGAGGCTTCGTTTGTTTAAGAAAGAGAGTTTTGGAGGTTGACTTTGGCTGCTAATATTTGAATGTGACATTTTAATTATCGTTGCCAATTGTGAATTGATTTTTCAGTGTCAAAACCTCAGTGAAGAGCTAGAGTTGATAGGCAGAGATTGTGACTGGAAACTGTTTTTTTGTGTTTTTTTTTGCCGCAAAGTTCATCACTATGATATCTGCATTTTTATTGTATCCAGTTTTTAATATGTTTGAATATGTCCTCTGATTATATGCCCTCACCCTTGTGTAAAGGTGATTTTCCTGCTATTGGATGGTATTCTTTTTGTACAAGTAAAACTATTTTGCTAGAGTTACTTCACTTCCCAGGAACTTCTTTGATTCAGAGGAATAAAAAAGGAAGAACTTCAGCCGTCTGACAGTGTCTTGTTTTGGAACAAAACACACAGAGTTTTTCATATTGAAACTTTTATACAGGTGTGTTTGGAATTTTAAATTTGAACAATCAAGCTGCTTATTTCATCAAAACAAAGGTGTCTTATCCAAAAAACAGTTTTTTTAGAGTGGCAGAGAGATTTCCCTCGTCAGCAACCTTTGTGGTGTAAAATGGAGGCTCTTTTCCCCAGACATTCACCATCTAGTTGCAAAGTAATAGGCATGAGGGGAGGGTTGCAGCCTATTGCAATTTCTATATGTATTATGTTAAAATAGACTGCTAAAAAGTATAAACATAAATGAGAGTGGCGAGACTATGTGTTTTGGATCCATGTTCTAGGTAACTGTTGGGTTGCTCTGAAGTTTCTAGCGGCCCAGAAGACGTTGTGTGTGCACAGTTGGGTGCACAAGCACACGTGCTTTTCAGTGTGGGTTGTTTTGTGTCCAAATGGTCAAACTGTAAAATGCAGAATGTGCCACTCCTTTGCTCTTGGTTAAAAAGAGAGCGAGGATGGTGGTAGGGTTACGTGGTGGTAAATTAACCAGGGAATTTGCTGCCGTAGGACAATGCTGAGGCTGGAGATGGTCCCCAAATGGCAGAGCTTTGGATAGCTACGTGCCCAGGGCTGGCACAAATGCATTCTGGAAGAGGATGCTAAAGTCTGTGGGGTTTTTACATTTAAATCAGCCTCTTCTCTATTTCAAGTCATCACGTGCTGTAGTGCTAAGCATAGGTTTACCTTTCTACATCATTCTTATGCCGTCCTGTGAAACCCTTTCCTCTGGCATGTGTTCACAGAATCATAGAATGCCTGAGATTGGGAGGGACCTTAGAGATCATGTAGTCCAGCCCTCTGCTCCAGCAGGGACACCCAGAGCACGGGGCACAGGGCGGCATCCAGGCGGGTTTGGAAGATCTCCAGAGAAGAGACTCCCCAACCTCCCTGGGCAGCCTGTGCCAGGGCTCTGTCACCCGCACAGTGAAGAAGTTTTTCCTCATATGAGGAAGAATGAGGGACTCAGGGCCCAACAGTTCTCAATTAGTTTGGTAGTTTTGGTGGATTTTTTTTTATGTCATACTTCTGTTGAAAGATGTTGTTTTCAGTCAGAGACTTTTTCTTATAACCTTATGTTTTAGTAATAAATGAGCAAGCCTCTTTTTTTTTTGAGTGCATAGATAGGTGTATATGAACATCATTTTTATGTCTCAGGATATCATGGCTACCTAAAAGCTCTTCTGCCTTGTACTTAGAGAAACTAAATATACTGTTTTAGTGAAAGTGACTATGTGTGTTGCAAAAAAGTCAATACTTAAAACAACAGAAGGTCAATCTCTTGAGAAAATTATTGTCATAGGTTTGTATCAGCCGTTCAACTAGCAAATGCATTAGAGAAGTAAATTTTGCTCAGAGAGCTTGTGAATACCAGAACAAGAGAACAGCTAAAGCGTAGCCTTGCTCTGCTTCCATCCATAAAGCTTTAGATCATCAAGTGACACCTATATCCAGTTACAGAAGGATATGATTTAAACCTCAATGTTTTGACGTTTTTTTCTTTCTCTTTGTAAAAGGAAAATCAATGACGAGATTTGTTGGCTCAGATAAAAGTGTGGAAGAAAGCTTTATAAAAATCTTTCTTTTCATTCTGACTTATTTTTGCTTTGCTGGCAATCTCTTCTTGTTAATTGCCAACCCCCCGCTCTCCAGGCTTGGCTGCGCTCGTCACTTGTGTCGTGATTTTTCATTGCTCCGCAAACGTCCAAGATAGCGCAGCCCGTGCCTCTCGCTAATGCAAATGGAAATGCGTGTTTGCCTTGGCTTGCTGTGGTTTGGGGACGCCTTTTAATGTTCTTTTCATTAGCTTCTCTTGACAGATTTTTGGTTTTGGAATCAGCATTGCTTGGACTTTATTTGTAAACGTGCTGTAACTGTGTGCTTTTCGGAGGTAAGAGCTGGTGTCCAGCTTCCTACAGCTGGCCGCTGGTTTTTGCGTTTGTATGTGGCCCGTTTCCCACTGCTCTCTTCAGTTGTTCTCCATGTGGTAGGTTTTCTACTTCATTAATGGGGTCTCTCCATTGTCTTCTCAGATGTTATAAATTTAGCAGATCTGTACACTTCTCAACAGTTTTCTCTTAACTATTTTTATCAGGTTTCCATTAAATCTCCTTCCAGAAAGAATCCTGCTCAAGCAGTAGTTAAAAACTTAATGTAAAACTCACTGGGATTAGTTTGGAAAACTAAGATGTTCAAAACAGAATCTTTTGAATTACGTAAGTCTAGAAGTGTGAATAGCTTGTAATTCATAATGATAGGGGGCAGTCTGATAATTTAAAAAATCCCCAAACCAACAAGGAAAACTTTTCCCAAGCTGTTTGGATTTACCACTTACTGCTGCTTACTTTGTCCTTTAATTAATTGAAGACAACAAAAACATGCTTAGGCTTTAACTGTACCACACGCGGCAGAAGTGTGCAGCAATGTCCAGACAAGTCTTTTAACTAACTACCTGAGGATCCGGGGAGCAGTATCTTTAGCAGAGACCTTTTCTTCTTCTTTGAGGATTTTCTTTATTTTTCCCTTTGCAAAGCCACTTTAAGATGCTCTGGGTGCCCCTGTACAGTAGCAGACTATGCTCTCAGTTGTGCTGATGCAAGTGCTTGTGTCGCGACATTGTAAATTGGTCACTGCTTATTTGTTGGTATTTTTAAGGGATTGGGACCTGTCAGAGAGGGCCGATGGCTTTCTTAAATCGTGCCTGCCAGAGAAAATAGGTCTTTGAATTCTAATCTCAGTGAGGCTGGCTAGGTGGCACAGGGCTGTGCCAGGAAAATGAAGCTCCCTCTGCGTCGTGGTGTCATGTTTGCACAGAAGAGCACAGAGGCATCATCTTGCTTGGTGCTGATTTGGGTTTGTGCAGACCTGCCTTAAAGGCTCTTGTGTTTCTTCGACTCTAGCCTCTGTTACCAAGTCACTTAGTGCTTTGGATAAGTTTTCCAGTGCCAAGTGAAGCAAAGATTGGAGAAAGATGCTTTACACCAGCTTCATGATTCCTCAGTCTTCATGGGCATTGAGAGATGGTGCCATTTGTGTGACAGGTTAGCAGTCTGATGCATCTTTCAGCCTATAATTGACACAAGTAGTAGTGAAGGGACCTGGTATGGGAATTTAGACCGTACTAAGCTAGGCAAAAGCTACCCTAGGGACTCTGACTTGGGGAGAGGAGACCATGACTGAGCCTCACTTCCTGTCTTGATTTCTGCTATTCAAACTGCAAGACAAAAGAGGGAGGTTGTTTGGATGACACAAACAAGTTAACAGCGTCCTCCTGTGAATACAGGAGCTCTCTTTCACAGGGATCTATCTCTGAGTCTGTTGTATTTCTGTTCTGAAAAGACTCTGACACTTAGATGGAAAACTTGCCATTTTAAATAGGATGGGAGATAGAAACAAGTACACAGATTCTGGCCTACCTTTCCTTCGTTACTGGCCAGGAGCAAATAATACACTTATTAGACCAAATTAATCTCTTCAAGGAAATGGTCTGAAATCAATCTGGTAGAGTGTTGAAAAGCAGACTCAATAAAATCCTAGAAAATTGACTGCAGGAAGGAGTTTTCTGTTGGCAGAAAACTGAATTGGATGACCTGAGGAGAGTCCTCTATCTTCAACTTCTGACACAAAGACAAACAGAACTAAGTGACTGATCCCAAGCACGAGGTTTGCAAACTGCATTTTCCAGAGATGGAGAATTTAAATGCACTTTTTCCAGCTAATGTTTTGTAGCCAGTTTCCATCTGCAAAGTGTCACAGCGTTGGATAGCTTTAGCTTAATGGGGTCCTTATATTCAGAGGACAGTAATACTCACAAACCAAACATGCTTATTACTCATCTTAATTCAAAAGTCACCTAGAGACCAACTGCTCTGATTCTATGGTGCAAACAAAGAAAAGTCATCAGTAAATTCTGCTTTGTTTTCAAACCCACTGCTGATTCACATGACTGGAAATAAAGTACTTTTTGTGTGGTGCTGTTTGTACCCTCACTGTTTCTAGAGTTACTTGCAGCAACAATTGTGCTTTTTTTCCATAGTATTAATCAAATGGTGCCATGTGTAGAGAAGGTTGCCCAAGTACATGCCTTTTTACCTGAAAGCCTCCTCGGAGTCCCCAAGTCTAGGGAGATCTTGTGCTTCTGTGCTGGTGTCTCCAGGAGTCTGCGTCTGAGAGCCAGTTTCTTGCCTGTGTTCCATACAAAGAGCTAGCTGATCTTCTAGGGCAATGTGGTGAGTTGTAGCACTTCTATTTTTTTTTTGTTGTTTGTTTGTTTGTTTTATCACTGACATTTTCTTCATAGCTTGCCTGTTTGCAGATGCATGAAGGAGTGCCTTGGTGAATGAAGCTGTGGACAGTCTAGTAGTGTCCTTGCACCACCAGAGCCTTCCATGCGGGAAGTGATGTATCCACATCATGTTGAGTTTCTTGTTGTCTTACAACTTGAAGTTGGTAGAAGACTATACAGTATCTCAGTGTCAAAACTCTTAAGTGGATTCTTGAAGATGTAGACCTACTAGCTTGAAAAAGTTTGGAAGCATGTGGATAATTTGGCTGAACCAGACCTCAAAGTTAGCTTTAGGTTGATTGAAAGTGAATCTCTGTTGGAAACCGCGTTTACAATCTTTTTTCTTTATTATTCATTTTTAATGCACTCACTAGATTGAAGTTTCCAATTACAGAAAAACTGATTTTGTGTACAAGCCTGGCTGGGAAGAAGTGGTCAACACTGATAATACCTCTGTACTGGCAGTCATTGTGCCTTTTCTGGCAATACCCACAAGGGCAGCCACTATCTGGAAAGTCTTTCTTAAATCTTTGCTTATTATTCTTCAGGGAGCCGCATTCTAGAACTGGCCCTAAACAGAGGCTGCCTGTTTGCTGTGCTGATTAAATCCTGTCCCATCAATGCCTGCTTCTGAACCTTTGCTGTCCTGGCACCAGCCGGGCACTCGGTTCCCACCCCGCGACTGAGGGCGCCAGCAGCTGTCGCTCGCGGCGCCTCCCGTGAGGGCCGCGCGGGCGCCATGTCGCTCACGGCGCCTCCCGTGAGGGCCACACGGGGCGCCATGTCGCTCGCGGCGCCTCCCGTGAGGGCCGCGCGGGCGCCATGTCGCTCGCGGCGCCTCCCGTGAGGGCCACGTGGGCACCATGTCGCTCGCGGCGCCTCCCGTGAGGGCCGCGCGGGCGCCATGTCGCTCGCGGCGCCTCCCGTGAGGGCCGCGCGGGC
>NW_020454184.1:0-1421 GCF_003342845.1 Nothoprocta perdicaria
TGATCAGTGTCTATAAAAACCTCAAGGGAGGCAGTGAGGAGGATGCAGTGGCCTCTTTTCAGTGGTGGACAGCAATAGGACTAGAGGAAACGGCCGCAAGCTGAGGCACCAGAAGTTCCACAGGAACTTAAGGAAACATTTCTCAACAGKRAGGGTGACAGAGYMCTGGAAAAGGCTGCTCAGAGAGGTTGTGGAGTCTCCTTCTTTGGAGATMTTTAAAACCCGCTTGGATGCAGCCCTGTGCCACCACGTGCTCTAGGTGACCCTGTGTGAGCTCAGATGACCTCTGAGGTCCCTTCCAACCTTAAGCATTCTATGATTCTATAATTCTATGATTCCATGATTCTATGATTTCTTTATGTATTTATTTATTTTCTTTGGCATGGTCATGTTTCAGGATAGTTCTGTGCTTTGAAGAGGACATAGTAGAGATTTTCCTTTTTGGACCACTGGTTGCTCTGTAGATACTTTATTGATAGTAACATTGCAAGTGAGTCTTAAGCTTTGCAGGGAGAATTGGAGTAAAGCGGGTGAATGATAGTCATCTGCATGGAGTATTTGCTGGTGAAGAGACACTGGGGAACATATGCTGGTAGTATTTTGCCAAATAAATCACCAGGTATGTTCCCATACTGTGAACAGTGTAAGACAGTCAGCACTCTCCAGGGGAATGGCACTTGGCGAGCTATGTTTGATTCCATGTGAGGACAGCACTCTCACAGGAATGAGAGGGACCTCAAGAGCAAGCAAGCAATTTGTGACCAAAGACAACCATTTAAGTGAGGTGTTATTAACTCAGCGAGGGACGACAGAGGAGTAGGCTGACAGCCTGTGGAATTCTCAGCATGAAAAAAAAAGAAGTCAGGAGACAGATTTTTAAAAGTTTAATTGTTCTTTCAGGGCTCAGGTGAAGAAATACCTTCTATTCACAGCAGAAAAGGCACGTTGCTCAAATCACCTGCTATCTTCACAGCAAAGAGAGTCCGCAGRTTTCTTCCCATCCCAAGGCTCCTTGTCTTGATTGGAGATGTGCTCACAGGAGCTACACATCTGCACAGAACAACGAGGCAAAAAAATAAAGACTGATGAGGTGYTGTGGGATCACACCCATGCAATGAACCTCTGGACCAGCAGGTGACAGCACAGAACACAACTTCATATCAAAGCTGAACTACCATTCAGCTGTACAGCATTTTACAGTTCCATATCATGCAGCAGAGGGAAGGACCGAAGGAGTTTCAGGGACACAATAAACTTACTGTAGACTCTGTGTTTAGATGTCTTTCCCTTTTTCCTTTCTCCTTTCCTTTCCCACTTTTTTCCCTTTCTTTCCTCTCTTCCTTATCCTTTTCCTCTTGCTATTTCTTCTCCTCTCCTCTCCTCTCCTCTCCTCTCCTCTCCTCTCCTCTCTTCCCCTCCCC
>NW_020454184.1:1941-7740 GCF_003342845.1 Nothoprocta perdicaria
TTTCCTTTCCTTTCCTTTCCTTTCCTTTCCTTTCCTTTCCTTTCCTTTCCTTTCCTTTCCTTTCCTTTCCTTTCCTTTCCTTTCCTTTCCTTTCGCCACTCTTGGAGTGCAGTTCTGGGCTTCCCAGTACAAGAGGGATGTGGAGCTGCTGCAGAGAGTCCAGCACAGGGCTATGAAGATGATCAGGGGCCTGGAACATCTGCCATATGAGGAAAGGGTCGGCCTCTTTTCAGTGGTGGACTGCGATAGGACTAGTGGACACGGCCACAAACTGAAGCACCAGAAGTTCCACAGGAATTTAAGAAAACATTTCTTAACAGTGAGGGTGAAAGAGCCCTGCCCAGAGAGGTTGTGGACTCTCCTTCTTTGGAGATCTTTAAAACCCACTTGGATGCAGCCCTGTGCCACATGCTCTAGGTGACCCTGTGTGAGCAAGGGGGCTGGACTAGATGACCTCTGTGGTCCCTTTAAACCTCAAGMATTCTATGTTTCTATGGTTCTATGAGTGAGCACTCCCCCTGTGAGTGATTACTCCTGCCCTGTGAGTTAGCACTCCGCCCTCCATGAGTGAGCACTCCCCCATGAGTGAGCACTGCTCCTGTGAGTGAGCACTCGGCCCTGTGAGTGAGCACTCTGCCCTGATAAGTGAGTATTCTCCATGTGAGTGATCAATCCCCTGGTGAGTGTGAGTGAGAACTCCCCCCGTGAGGGAGCACTCCACTCTGTGAGTGAGCACTCCCTCTGTGAGTGAGCACTCCACCTGTAAGTGAGCATGCCTCCCTGTGAGTGTGCAGTCCCCCCTGTGAGAGACTACTCCGCCACTGTGAGTTAGCACTATGCCCCCGTGAATGAGTATTCCCCAGTGAATGAGAGTGAGAACTCCCCACTGTGAGCAAGCACTCTTCCCTGTGTGTGAGCATTCCCCCCATGAGTGAGCACTTCACCTGTGAGTGAGTACTATCCCCGTGAGGGTGCAATAACCCTGAAAGTGAGAGTGAAATCAACCACTGTGAGCAAGAACTCTGTCTCGCACAAGTGATCATTCCACCCATCAGTGAGCATTCCACTAATGAGTGATCACGCCCCACCATGAGTTAGCACTCTGTTCCCGTGAGTGAGCACTCTGCCTGTGAATGAGCACTGCCCCGGGAGTGTGAGAACAGCCACTCCGTGAGTGAGCACTCTGCCCCATGTGAGTGAGCACTACCCCCATGAGTGAGCTGTCTCCTGGTCAATGAGCACTTCAGCCAGAAGTGAGCACTCTCCCCCCGTGAGTGAGCACCTCACCTGTGAGTAAGCACTCCACCTGTGAGTAAGCACTCCATGTCCCTGTGAGTTAGCACTCTGCCCCCTTGAGTGAGCATTMCCCCCATGAGTGAGCACTCAGTCTGTGAGTATGAGTGCAATCTCCCCCTGTGAGTGGTAACCTCCCCTTGTGAGTGGTAACCTCCCCCTTGTGAGTGAGCACTCCATACCCCCATGAGTCAGTACTCTGCTCCCCTGAGTGAACACTCYCCCTGTGAGTTAACACTCCTTCTGTGAGTGTGAATGAATACTCATCCCCTGTGAGTGAGCACTCCAGGTTATGTAAGAACTCCGCCCACACAAGTGATGATGCTACCCATGAGTGAGCATTCCACCCATGAGTGAGCACTGCTCATCCTCGTGGGTTAGCACTAGGCCCTTGTAAATGAGCACTCCCCACTGCRAGTGACCATTCCTCCCCTGTGAGATAGCACTCCACGCCCCATGAGTGGCCACCCTTCCCCGTGATTCAGCCCTCCCACATGAGTGAGCACTGGTCCTGTGAGTGAGCACTCCCCCTTTAAATGAGAACGCCCCCCTGTTAGAGAGCACTCCAGGAATGAGTGAGCATTCCCCGCTGTGAGTGACCACATCGCCACTGTGAGTTAGCACTCTGCACTCCCCCTGTGATTGTTAGTGAGAAATCCCCCTACAAGTGAGCACTGCGCACCATGTCAGTGAGCACTACATTTGTGAGTGAGCAATCCACTTGTGAGYGACAACTCCAGCCATGCATGAGATTCCCCCCTGTCAGTGAGCAATCCACTTGTGAGTGACCACTCTGCCCCCCCGTCAGTTAGCACACTGTCCCCATGAGTGAGCACTCCCACCGTGAGTGACCACTCCCGCTGTGAGTGGGAACAATCCCTTGTGAGTGAGCAGTCTGCCGTGCACCAGTGATCACTCCCGCCACGAGTGAGCATTTCACCCATGAGTGAGCACGCCCCTCCATGAGGGAGCACTCTTTCCCCGTGAGTGAGCACTCCCCCTGGTGAGTGACCACTCCACCCCTCATGAGTTGAAACTCTGCCCCCGTGAGTGAGCACTCCCCTCGTGAGTGAGAATTCACCTTACCTGTGAGCACTCCTCCCATGAGTGAGCAATCCACCTGTGAGTGAGCTCTCTGCCCCTATGGCCGTGCAGTGCCCCCGTGAATGAGGACTCCCACTGTGAGTGTGAGTGAGACCTCCCTCCTGTGAGTGAGCACTCCTCCCTGTGTGAGCACTTCCCCCATGAGTGAGCACTCCCCCTGTGTCTGAGCACTCCCCACATGAGAGAGAACTCCCCCCGTGAATGAACACTCCCCAATGAGTGAGGACTCCAACTGTGAGTGAGCACTTCATAGAATCATAGAATCATAGAATGCCGAAGGTTGGAAGGGACCTCAGAGGTCATCGAGTCCAACCCCCATGCTCACGCAGGGTCACCTAGAGCACGTGGCACAGGGCTGCATCCAAGCGGGTTTTAAAGATCTCCAAAGAAGGAGACTCCACAACCTCTCTGGGCAGCCTGTTCCAGTGCTTTGTCACCCTCACAGTGAAGAAATGCTTCCTTAAGTTCCTGTGGAACTTCCGATGCTTCAGTTTGAAGCCATTTCCTCCAGTCCTATCCCTGCCCACCACTGAAAAGAGGCCGCCCCCCTCCTCCTCACTGCCTCCCTTGAGGTATTTATACACGCTGATCAGGTCCCCCCTCAGCCTCCTCTTCTCCAGGCTGAACAGACCCAGCTCTCTCAGCCTTTGCTCATAGGGCAGATGTTCCAGGCCCCTGATCATCCTGGTAGCCCTGCGCTGGACTCTCTCCAGCAGCTCCACATCCCTCTTGTACTGGGGAGCCCAGAACTGGACGCAGTACTCCAGATGTGGCCTCACCAGGGCTGWGTAGAGGGGGATGATCACTTCCCTCGACCTGCTGGAGACGCTTTTCTTAATGCACCCCAGGATCCCGTTGGCCTTCTTGGCCACCAGGGCACACTGCTGCCTCACTTCACCCGGTACAAGTGATCACTCCCGCCATGAGCGAGCATCCCACCTGTGAGTGAAAAAGCCCCACCGTAAGTGAGCACTCCGACCTCGTGAATGAGCATGCCGCCTCATGTGAGTGAATACTACTCCTGTGACTGAGCACTCCCCTTGTGAATGTGAGTGAGAACTCCTCGTGGTCAGTGAGCGCTCTGTGTGAGTGAGCACTCCCCTGTGAGTGAGCACTCCCCCATGAGTGAGCACTCCACTTGTGAGTGAGCACTAACAATGTAAGTGATCACTCCTTTGTGAGTGTGAGTAAGACCTGCCCCGTGAGTGAGCACTCCCCATTTGAGAGAGCACTTCACCCATGAAAGAGCAATACCCCCCGTCAGTGAGCACTCTCCCCATGAGTGAGCACTCCGTCATCTGTGAGGTAGCACTTTGCCCCCGTGGGTGAGCACCCCACCTGTGAGTGAGCAATCCACCCCACCATGAGTTAGCACTCTTCTCCCTAGAGTGAACACTCCCCTTCTGAGTGAGTACTCTGGCCCCAAGTGTGAGCACTCCCTCTTTGAGTGAGAACCCCACCCTGCACGAGTTATCACTCCTCCCATGAGTGGGCATTCCACCCATGAGAGAGCACTCTGCCCCCGTGAGTGAACACTCTTCCTATCAGTGTGTGTGATAACACCCCCATGAGTGAGCACTCTGCTGTGACTGTGAGAACACTCCCCTGTGAGTGTGCACTCTGTCCCTTGTGAGTGAGCACTCCTCCCATGAATAAGCACTCGTCACCATGAGTGAGCACTACCCCTGTGACTGAGTGCTCTCTCTCTGAGTGAGCACGCCTCCACATGAGTGAGTATTCCACACCCATGAGTGAGCACTCCCCCTTGTGAATGACCACTCCACCCCTTTGAGTAAGCACTTTGGCCCCAAGAGTGAGCACTCTTCCCGTCAGTGAGCACTCCCACCATGAGTGTGAGGATACCCCGTTGTGAGTGAGCATCCGCCCTGCACAAGTTATCACTCCTCCCATGAGTGAGTAGTCCTCCCAATGAGTTAGCACTCTGTCCCAGTGAGTGAGCACTCCATCTGTAAATGAGCACTCCTTCCTTACCTGAGTTAGCACTCTGCACCCATGAGTGAGCACTCCCCCTTGTGAATGACCACTCCACCCCTTTGAGTAAGCACTTTGGCCCCAAGAGTGAGCACTCTTCCCGTCAGTGAGCACTCCCACCATGAGTGTGAGGATACCCCGTTGTGAGTGAGCATCCGCCCTGCACAAGTTATCACTCCTCCCATGAGTGAGTATTCCACCCGTGAGAGAGCACTGTGCCCCCATGCGTGAGCACTCTGCCCTGTGTGAGTGAGCACTACCCTCCTGAGTACTCCCCCATTAGTGAGCACTCCACCTGTGAGTGAGCATTCTGCCCACACATGTGTTAGCACTCCATGTGTGAACACTACCCCCATGAGTGAGTAACCACCATGAGTGAGCTCTCTGATCCCCTTCAGTTAGCACACTGCCTYCATGAGTGAGCACTCCTCCTGTTAGTGAGAAATACCCGCTATGCGTGAGAACTACCCTCTGTGAGTGAYCACTCCACCAACCRTGATATAGCATTGTAAGCTCGAGAGGGAACACTGCTTCCATGAGTGAGCACTCCTCCTATGAGTGAGCACTCCCCCCCGAGTGAGCATTCCACTTGTGAGTGAGCACTCCACTCCCTCTTGAGTTACCACTCTGACCCCGTGTGTGAGCACTTCCCCTGTAAGTGAGCACGCCCTTCAGGAGTGAGAACTCCCCACCAGTAAGTAAGCAGTCACCCCTGGAGTGAGCACTCCACCTGTGAGTGAGCATTCTGACCCCCGTGCATTAGCATTCTGCCCTGGGAGTGAGCACTCACCCGGTGAGTGCACACACCTGCTGTGACTCAGAGCTCCCACTTGTGAGTGAGCACTCTGCCCCAAACGAGTGATCACTCATCCCAAGAATGAGCATTCCACCTGTGAGTTAACACACCGCCTGCGACTGACCACTCCACCCCTGTGAGTTAGCACTCTGACCCCGTGAGTGAGCACTCTTCCCTGAGTGAGCACTTCTCTTGCCAGTAAGAACTCCCCCATGAGTGMGCACTCCCTCAGTGTGAATCGAGAACACCCCCATGAGTGAGCATTCCGCCTTATGTGACTGCGCACTACTCCYGTGAGTGAGCACTCCCCCATGAGTGAGCACTCCATCCCGTGATTGAGCATTCCACCTGTGAGCACCCCGCCACCCCTGACTGAGCACTCTGCCCCATGTGAATGAGCACTAGCCCCATCAGTGAGCACTCCCCTTGTGAGTGACCMCTCTGCCCTTGTGTGTTAGCACTCTGTCCCCAAGACTGAGTACTCCTCTCGTGAGTCAACACTCCACTGTGAGTGTGAATGATAATTCACCTCTGTGACTGAGCGCTCTGCCCGTGTGACTGAGCACTAACCTCGTGAGCACTCCCTCTCTGAGTCAGCACTCACTCTGTGCCGT
>NW_020454185.1:0-1312 GCF_003342845.1 Nothoprocta perdicaria
GGACATTGGGGGATGTTGGGGACCCTTGGGGACATTGGGGGGACACTCGGGGACCGGCGCTGTCCCCCCCCAGGCCACAACGCCGATGACATCGCCGAGACCGTCATCATGAACTTCCTGCGCGGGGACGTGGCGCGGCTGCGGCGCGCGGCCGCCGACGGCGACGGCGTCGCCAGGGCCACCCACGGGGACACCCGCGGGGACACCCCTGGGGACACCCCTGGGGACACCCGCGGGGACACCAAGGCCACCAACAGGGCCCCTGCGGCGCCCGAGAGCCCCATGGAAGCCACGGAGGCCACCAGGAGCCCCCCAGATGCCTCCAGAGACCCCATGGAGACCACCAAGAGCCCTATGGAGACCACCAAGAGCCCCTCAGATGCCTCCAGCAACCCCATGGAGACCACCAGGAGCTCCATGGAGACCACCAGGAGCTCCATAGAGGCCATGAAGACCACCAAGAGCTCCACAGAGACCACCAGAAACCCCATGGTGACCACCAAGAGCCCCATGGAGACCACCAAGAGCCCCTCAGATGCCTCCAGCAACCCCATGGAGCCCACCAGGAGCCCCATAGAGGCCACCAGCAGCTCCATAGAGGCCATGGAGGCCACCAAGAGCTCCACAGAGACCACCAAGAGCCCAACAGAGGCTGCGGAGACCACCACAAGCCCCATGGAGACCACCAGGAGCTCCACAGAGACCACCAGAAACCCCATGGAGACTACCAAGAGCCCCATAGAGGGCACCAGGAACCCCATAGAAGCCATGGAGACCACCAAGAGCCTCTCAGATGCCTCCAGCAACCCCATGGAGACCACCAGGAGCTCCATGAAGACCACCAAGAGCTCCACAGAGACCACCAGAAACCCCATGGTGACCACCAAGAGCCCCATGGAGACCACCAAGAGCCCTACAGAGACCACCAGAAGCCCTCTAGATGCCTCCAGAAGCCCCCCAGATGCCTCCAGCAACCCCACGGAGCCCCCCAGGAGCCCCATAGGACCCACCACGAGCCCCACAGCACCCATGGGTGCCCCGCGGCCGCGCGCGCCCCCCGCGGCGCCGCCGCCGCCGGTACCCAGCAGGAAGAGCGAGGGCCCGTAGTACTCGGCGTTGCTGATGATGTGTTTGAGCGAGGTGGGCAGCGAGCCGTCCATGACTGCGGTGCAAGCCGCTGCGTCACGCCTACCAGAAGGAGATCGTGCTGTACGCGCGCTTCGCGGGGCTGGAGTACGTGAGCGCCGAGTGCGCGTACGCGGCGGGCGCGCAGCGCGGCCTCGCCCGCCGCCTCCTCAAGGCGCTGGAGGCC
>NW_020454185.1:3197-4888 GCF_003342845.1 Nothoprocta perdicaria
CAAGGGGGGGCGCCGACCGCGGTCGGTAATTAGCGCCAATTACCGCTAATGAAGCTCGGTAATTACCGCGGTGCCCCCCCCATTGCCCCAATGAGCGCCGTTGATTGCCGCTAATTAGCGCTGATAACGGCTGCGTTTTTACCAAATTGCACCAAAAAAGGCAGAATTGGCCCATTTGGGGGCAAATTTGGGGAAATTGAGGCATTTTCCCCCAAAAAAGCTCTGTTTTTGTTCAAAAAGAGAAGTAAAAGCAGAATTGGCCCATTTGGGGGCAAATTTGGGGAATTTGGGCCATTTTTTCCTCCAAAAACCCCCGTTTTTGTTCCACAAAAAAAAAAAAAAAAAGGAAAAAAGAAGAAAAATTGGCCAATTTGGGGGCAAATCTGGGGAATTTGGGACATTTTCCCCCCAAAAAGCCCTGTTTTTGTTCAAATAAATAAATAAAAGCTGAATTGGCCAATTTGGGGGCAAATTTTGGGGAATTTGGGGCGTTTTTCTTCCAAAAAGTCCCATTTTTGTTCCAAAAAACACCAGAATTGTCCAATTTGGGGGCAAATCTGGGGAATTTGCGGCATTTCCCCCCMAAAAAAGCCCCGTTTCTGGCCGTTTTCGCCCCAGATTTTCTCCATCTGCGCCTTCGCGCCGTGCGGCGGCTTCGGCGGCTCCGTCTCCTTCCTCGTGAGCTGCGCCGGGGAGCCCAACCGGACGGTGACGGCCGCCTTCGAGTACCCGTTCCGGTGAGCGGGGCGCCACCAGCACCCAAGGGACCTGGGTTTTGGGGGGTCACCACCCATCTGGAGGGGGGTGGGGGCTCCTTCAAGGTCCAGGAACGTTCTRGAAGGTCCCTGTGACCTCCTGGAGAAGGTTGSTTGGGTTGGGGGCCACCAGCACCCATGGGTGAAGGAAAATGAAGGGTCTCCGGGGGGGTTTGGGGCTCCTGGAAGGTCCAAGATGGGCCTAGAAGATCCCTATGAGTCCTTGGCCAAGGGTGGTTGACTTGGTGGCCACCAGCACCCAAAGACGTGGGTTTTGGGGGGACACCACCCATCTGAAGGAGGTTTGGGGGCCCCTAGAAGGTCCCTATGAGCTTCTGGAGAAGGTTGCTTGGGTTGGGGGCCACCAGCACCCGAAGACGTGGGTTTTGGGGGGACACCACCCATCTGAAGGAGGTTTGGGGGCCCCTAGAAGGTCCCTATGAGCTTCTGGAGAAGGTTGGTTGGGTTGGGGGCCACCAGCACCCATAGGTGAAGGAAAACGAAGGGTCTCCAGGGGGTTTTGGGGCTCCTGGAAGGTCCCTGCGACCTCCTGGAGAAGGTGGGCTGGGCTGGTGGCCCCACGGAGCGGCTCTTGGGCGCAGGCTGAACCGCGCGGCCTTCGCGCCCTCGCTGCGGGGCCTCTGCAACGGCTCCGTGTGGACCTCCGACGTGCACCTCGTGGGCGACTTCTCCTCGGGCGCCCAGTTCTTCGTGGCCGTCGCCGTCCTCGCCTTCCTCTACAGCCTGGCCGCCCTCGGCCTCTACGTGGCCTTCCTGCCCCTCTACCGCGGCGGGCGGAGGCTGCCCATGGCCGTGAGTGACGCGGGGTCGCCAGYGCGGTGGGGACGGGCCCRTGGGGTCCTCAAGATGGTGGGGATGGCCCCGTGGGGTTCTCTAGATCATGGGGACAACCCTGTGGTGTCCTCAAGATGATGG
>NW_020454185.1:6532-7389 GCF_003342845.1 Nothoprocta perdicaria
ATCCATCCAACGTGGCCAACCATCCAACATGTCCAACCAGCCAACTGTCCAGTCCTCCAACCAACTGTCCCACCATCCAACCATCCATCCAACACGTCCCACCATCCAGCCGACTTTCCAACATGTCCAACCAGCCAACCAACACGTCCCACCATCCCGCGTGTCCCACCATCCAACCCTYCATCCARCCAACATGTCCCACCCTCCAACCGCGATGCCCCCCACCCAACCCTGGTGTCCAACCCCGTGTCCAACCCGGTGTCCCCCCTCTTCCCGCAGGCCTTCGGCTTCCTCAACCTCCTCCTCTGGCTCGGCAGCTCCTGGTTCGTCTACAAGGAGACCCATCTGCACCGCCCGCCGCCCGCGCCCGCGCCGGCGCCCATGTGACCGCGGGGTCCTCCTCGGCGCCACCAGCTCCAGGGAGATGCCACCACCACCACCACCTCCTCCTCTTCGCTTGCGTTTCGGGCTAAATTTGGGGTATTTGGGGGCTTTGACGGGTTTTGGGGGTTTTTTAAGCTTATTTTTATCGCTTGGGTTGACCCGGCCTTGGTGCCACCTCCTCCTATTGGCCCATTCTGGGTCTCCGTTGACCACCGGTGGTTGGTCAGACCTGGATGGGCCTGTTCTGGTTGCCCTGGTCAAGGACAAGGTCAAGACCTTGGTTGACCATCACTTGGGTTGACCCGGCCTTGGTGCCACCTCTTCCCATTGGTCCATTCTGGGTCTCCRTTGACCACCRGTGGTTGGTTGGACCTGGATGGACCTGTTCTGGTTGCCCTGGTCAACACCTTGGTTGACCATCACTTGGGTTGACCCAACCCTGGTCCCACCTCTTCCCATTGGCCCCTTATGGG
>NW_020454186.1:0-7499 GCF_003342845.1 Nothoprocta perdicaria
CCTTGAGGCCAAGACTAGCTCTAGTGATGGTATTTTCCAGGAATCCTCTTTGAACAGTGGGGATTGTGTCCACAGGGTCCTTCTGAGGACGACCAGCAGGCTTTTAAAGGATGTTTAGTCTCTAGTTGTAAAGGAAAAGGTCTATTATTCCTATTCAAGAAGGATCTGTGGGAAAATCCCTATTTTTCTATTAAGAAAATCTTTGTAAATGATGTGCTAATGATTGTAGCTGAAATACAGTGGGATAGGGAAAAATTACTTGCCTATTATAATATAAACTGCAATTTCTTTTTTTTTCTACAATTAAAATAATGAGCAATWTGGGCTCATAATTGAAGTAGAAGCAAAAGAAAAAAAAAAAATCTGATTTTTCTTATAATCCCAGAATCTGAGAGTTTATTTTAATTTCCAATGCATCAAGCGTGAGAGGCTACAGCAGTAACTCACCGACGTAACTCTGCATGCTGTGCCAGCATGGCGAGAGTTCACCTTGCTGCTGTGTTCTGGACAGAAACGTACCCCAGCTAAGCACCGAGGGGAGCAAGGCGAAAGGGGACTGTGTTGTCCTCTCTTCACATCCAGCCCTTTGGCTAAGGGAACAGCATGGAAGCAACTGAACCCAAACGATAGAGCTTTCCTCCAAAGGCCCATTCTCAGGTTATTGCTGCCTTTTTCATACATTTCTGACCAAATGCATTTCTTGGTATACCTGCAGATAAATTTTTTTTTAATCTAGTTACTCTCATCTAGGTTCATGACACTACATAGATTTGTTATTGCTCTTTCAGATTTTTGTTTTGTGTAAACCTAAGGTAACTGTTTTAAAAATACACTGTCAGCTCTTTAATCTCCAGCTCATGTCAAGCAAGTAATGACACTTACCTTTTAGGGTGTAATGAGACTTTTCACTGAGATAAAATAGCACATGATTCATTGTGTGTGTGTGTATGTGTTTGGGGTTTTTTTCTTTTTTTTCTTTTCCTGTGCATCGTTTTTGTTGTTGTTAGGTTTTAGTGAAGACTTAAACCTTCTTAGCTGTTGAATATAAATGTTTAATTAGGGCAAGTTCTTTTTGTTTTTGTTTTTTTTAATCAGTCAAGTGGAGGCATTTTGAAAATCAACATCCATCGTAAATGTATTCCCAGCTCTAGCTCTGGTGCAGGATTCTTCTCTGGTCTCTTCAGCCTGAACCCAGAATGAGTTTAGCAGGCAAATATCGGCTTGTGTGAGGGACAGCACTGCAGCTTGATGTAGCCACACAGCTGTGGAAACCACAGTGCACACAATGCCCATTTCAGCCAGTGGGTTTTGCATGTGGATTTTTTTTTCTTGTTTTTAGCGGGGAGGGGCAGTATTGCTTTTGTTTTTGTTAAGCAATAGCAGTGACAAGTTATGCTGTAAGTGCTTTAAGGTAAAGAGATTCTTCTCTGGGCCTTTGCTGGTAGCTGCTCCCCTGGGTGAGGGGGGTTACGGCAGAAGGCTTGTGGGTGGCTACCTGGATTGTGTGGGAGCCGGGACTGGTTGGCATCCTCGGATGTTCAAAGGCGAAAGGAATTCTTTTGTGGTGAACTAGAGAAGCTGACGGCGATGAGCCACAAGGGCATCTCTTGTGTATGTTCTCCTTCCTAAAAATTCTATTTGGTGCCTTCAGGAAACTACCCTTATGAAGACATGGACAGCTACAGTGCTACCAAAAATCCCTAGGTAGAATTTCTTCTTTTGCCCTTTCCAGTAAGACACCCTGTTGAATAACTTGTGGTATCCAGCAGTCATATACCATATATCACTCCAATAGACAAAGAAACGCCTGTTTCAACAGTCCATCATTAGCTTTTCTGCCCCCTTTTTAACTTATGCTTATTAGCTCTGTCTTCCTGTTTGGGGCACCTCAGGTTTGTGAATGCTGTACTGATGATGTCTAGCATCAAAAAGCCTCATGGCTCCTGCTCCAAACTCCTAGAGTTTGGAAAGAACTTGTATTTTTCATGTCCAAGACATCCCTCAGCTATCATATCCTCACTCCCCAGTTTGGGTCATCAACAGGGAAGCACTGAAGAATGTAGCTTGGGGCACCTGCTGGTTAATGGCACTGTAACTTCCAGAGCAAGAGGTGCAGAACTGTGAGAAAATAGTTGACTAAAAGAATGTACCTGGAAAGCTGGCTGGTTTCCAGGTACAAATGCAGCTATCCTTTTTATGTGCATTAAATTGAAAGTGCCTCGGTGACATTACCTTCAGCCATTGCCTTCAAAGAAGCATACTGAAACCTTAATGTGGGGGTGCACTGCTGATGGCTGAGGCAAGTCAGGCTGGGTCGTCAGAGCAGGATTAAAGAAGACTAAAGAGTACTCCAGCTAGTAGGCTGAGTTTCAAAGATGTGCCCTTGGTGTGTTATGGATAGGTGGGAGCTGCAGTTCACATGTCTCTTGAAGTGTTGAGTGCAAAGTGCCGCCTTGCTTTGAACAGAGCTTTTTGTTCTTATTTTCACTTAATGGTGTGTGGAAATGAAGTCTTTAGTTTGGTTTCAAGGGGCAATAGCATAACAGTGGTGGGGTTAAGTATTTCAGAGCATAAAAGGTCAGAGTTGTGCTATTGGTAGTGATCTGGAAAAGACTATTAGAATTTATGTTTGTCTCTTGTTTTCATAACTAAAGCAGTGACGTTCCAGGCACAGAATTTTGTTTAAGTTTTGCTTGTGCACAGAATAGGCTCCACAAGGCTGGCAGCGGCTGTGCCCTTGCCAAAAAGGGGCACAGTCCACTCTGCTCAAACAAAAAAGGCCGAGTAGGTTTGGTGACAATAACGAAGGTCAGCCAAACATCACTGGACAAGCTGTCAGTGGTGAGGTAGGTTGGAAGTGAAACTGGGGAGTAAGTGGGCAAAGAAAGATCTGGTTCAGCAAGTCCAAGGCTGACCTTGTYAGACATACCTGCAGCACAGCTCGGGCAAGGATCAAAGACAAGGGTTTGTGTTTAAGTGAGCTATCTGTGGTGGAAGCCACAGGCTTCTTGCAGCTCTTTCTCACAACTTAGTAGTTTTTGTAGTAGCAGGACCCACAGGTATCCAACCGTACTGCATCAGAGCTGGCTTTGGGCATGGGCAGCCAACCACTCCAGGGAGAGAGACTGCAGTCCCTGGGGTGCTCAGAACCTCAGAATCCAGTATTATGGATCAGACAGGTATTGGTGACATTGACCAGCATCATGTCAAGTGAATAAGAATGTTGTTCATAAAGTCCAAATCACTTGTCTTCGTTGTGGGACACTGCTACTTTTTATTGACCCTTAGGTGATTAGCTGGACACCTTTGGACTTTGAATGCTGAGATAGGCCCTGGTGGGAGGATAATGGTCTGGTCAGGAAGTGACCTGTACACTGCCATCATCCAACTTTGGTACGTCCTATGAATGGACCTTGGTGGCTATTCCTTGGCCTGGGCCTCTGGTACCTCAAGGAGAGAGGCCTGGAGCAGCCACATGGATCTGCTATCGGCTTCAAAATGGCCTCCTGTCTTCAGTGTTATATGCAGGGAAGCAGCACAGTTTGATGCCCAGTCTCTGAATAGTGAGCTTCTCATCAAAAGATTTCTTATTTTAAAGAAGTTCTGCCTAAACTATTTTAAAAGAGACTGAATCTAGAGAACATATCATACCTGATCATACATAAAACACCAAAAAGCCCCAAAGAAGCAAGGAGCATGAAGGCTCGCTACGCTTGTTAACCCCATGCTCAGCTGAATCGAAGGGACTTGTCCCGTGTCCTCGTCTGGCAGCAGCGCTCCTCGCTGTGCCTGTTCCATGGGGCCTGCCCGTTCCCAAGAGACTTGTCAGGAGCTCAAGAGCCATCCTCACGGCACTGAGTTTCCTGTTCTGAGAGCCTGGGAAGGCCCTGTGGAAAGAGATACCATGGCGGCAGCTTTTTCACTTCTCACACAGCTGGCTGAAGATAAATTTTTCATTGGATGTTAAGAGTTAAGCAGAGAACGGCAGGAAATATTCTCCTCCGCTACTGCTGATGGGGTATTATCAGAGTGGCCCGAGGCTTTCCTCAAGTAACTAAGAGCCTCAGACCCTTTTGTATAGAAACTTCTCCAAAGGGTGCTCGTTGTTTTGCTTTCTGGCTGGAGAGCTGACCAATATACAAAATGGAAATATCACAAATTGCAAGTTAAGCATCGTATGAGCACAAGAAGCTCAGTAAGATTCAGACTTAGGAGTGTGAAAGACTCAGATATGAAATACAGCTGGCACAGATGAGCTATTGCCAACCTAGGGCATGTTTTCATTGGTACCTCTGAAATTTTTGCTTGGGTTACAGCTTCCAAAGCAACTAAAGGCAAATGTCTGTGTTCTGCATATTCACTTTTCCTGTGATGTACTTGGCAGGAGCTAAAGAGTTACAGCTTTGCACTGGTCTGAGGTAAAATAAAAGTGTTGTAGGAAACGAAGTGTGTTTGCGGTAGGTCTGTATGTGTGCACATTCAAAGCTTGCACAGTTGATGCAGAAATAGGATTCAGGTGAGTGCCACTTCGATGCCATCAGGGCATGTGCATTGTGAAAAATCACCAGGATAACTACAAATACCAGCTAAAGTCAGTGCAGTTTTTTGTTCAGAGGCCTTTTTACAGGCAGGTAGGCTACCACACACAATCAGCAGTACTTCAAAGTTGGCCAGTGTGTTTTCCTGGCTCTTGCCTCTAAATTCAGCTGCAGTCTCTGTTGGTTCTACAGAGTTCAAAGTCATGTTGTCACCGAACAGCCGTAGATTACAAGAAACAGACACACTGAGGCCGTGTCTGTAATCATGTATGAGAGACAACTGTGGATTGTGTTTATGTAAGAGACTACTGTGGATTGTGTTCTGTCTCGACATTGTTGCCATATAGTTTCCTCCTGTCTCTGGGAAGACTGAGATATGCCAGGTGTCTTATCTTCATACAATTAACAACTTCTTGGCCTTGGCATCCTGTCCGTGGGAAGACTGCGATACCAGCTCAAGGTTTGTTATCTCTACACAATTTACAACTTCATGGATTAGCCCAAGACCCCAACAATGCTCAGYGGAGCCTGACAAGCGGCGCTGGCAGTTGAGTAGGGGGGGGAAGAGGGGCACCAAAGCAAAAAGCTTCAAGAAAGTGGGTGGACTCTTCAAGAACTGGGACAATAAAAGGACTACATTTTACCCCCCAAKGGGAGGGAGATGCGCGTTAAGAGAGAAGCTTCTTTTCCTTCTTCTCAACTCCTTTCCAAGAAAATCATCACCTGCACCGAGGCAGAGATGACGAAACGTAACTCGACTGGTGGTGTGGTAACTTGCTGCATCTCTCCTGCTTGCTTGCTTGTCTTTCTTCTTTTTGTTTTTTTTTTCCTTCTTCTTCTCTCTGTCTTATCACTATTATGAAAATAGAGCTTATAAGGTTGTATGGTATTTGACCTCGTTTGTGTCTTAATCTCGCTCTTGGGATCGTATCGAAACCTCCCCCGACAGTGGATCGGGACATCATGACAGTGAGTTTTGTTCCACAGCAGCAACACAGCCGTGTTCTATAGGTGTCATGGCCAGAAACTCCTCCAAGCAGTGACTTACAGTGAGGTGAGGTGATCTGGTAAGTGTTTCTCAGTTGCTCCACAAAAAGGTGAGGGACAGCGAAGAGCTGGTGTGTAAATGAGATTAAGCAAATTTACTGCTCAGTTATTTGGCAAGTAGATAAGTTTTCTGGGAGATTATAGGTAGGAATAAAGACTTTTGTGCAGTAACATCAGTGAGACTTGGATTCTTACAGTGCCTGAAGGAGTGGGATAGGTCTGAAATACCTGTAGTTCCTGTGAAATTTTAGGCACATAGTAATCATCAGCTCTAGTTGTGCTTATTCAAAATGAAGTTCAGAAGCCATGAATAGCCACAGTTATATATAGCAGCTTAGAAGGGGCACTATGTCATCACAGAAGTACTAAACTTGAGGTCCCTTTTGCGAAAGATCAGTAATCTGTTTAAAGAAGTCAGTGTTAGAGAGCAGTGTTCTGTGGACTGCTGCTGCTTGCGTTATGCAAAGCAGTAAATGAGAGAGTGGAGCTCAGGACTGTAATAACTTGTATATATTAAGTAGCAGTAACTGCTTAGTCAAATTTGCTCTCTTACTCTTCTTTCTGTAGCTATTAATGACATCTTTAGAATCCTTCCTGTGAAAATGAGTCACACGGATTTAGCTCATGTCCTACATGACCATCCTGATAAGGTTGCTATTCGTTATTATTTAGGAGAGCATCTTTCTAATTTATCCTATAAGACGTGGTATGTAAACACTGGGATATGATGTATTTCAAAAGGAGTGACTTCATTTTACACAACATGAATTAATTTACTATTGCGTGTATATTATGTATGGTTCTGTAAGAAAAGATTGGTATGTGCATGGGTGATAACAGCATTTACTGTTGGTGGTGCTGAGGATGCCAGCTGTTTTTTCTTGAATGTTCTGAATGTTCTGGCATTGGTGAGTCCCTGCAGCATCTCACATTATTGACCTAGACATACGAGGACTTTTTCATATCTGCTGAGGAGTAGGTAAGGTTTGGTAGAGAATGTTTATTCTGGGCCCTAGGAATCCTTTCTTGAGACCCTCTTTTAGAGTGTGTTAAGGTTTTTTTGTTTGTTTGTTTGTTTGTTTTTGTAGAGCAGCTCAGGAATGTTGGAATTTATTGGTCCATAACTAAAGATGAGCAAGACAGAGGCAGCTGTCACTGAGCAGGAAGCTCCAAAGAGGCTCCGTGGAGCCCAAGGGACCTGGGCGCTGCAGTTCATCCTGCTGCCTCTGCTGTAGTTCTGGGCAGAAACTGCACCTGGTGAGAGGCCCCCTTAGATGAAATCAGCCCAGCTGTGCCAGAGTAGACTTTGCTGCCAGAAATCCTACGTGGGTACAAAAGTAGGCCCGTTCTGCTGTCATGTAAAGCTTCCTGCATTGCTGTGCAGGCCACTACCCTGCATTTTGTCAGGACAGCTGCTCCGGCTGGGCTTTCATTTCCCTCTCGTGGTCAAAGCCAGCAACGACACTCAATGCAGCACTCTGAAAAGTGCTTTTGTATGTGTGTGTGCGTATATATATATAAATTATTAACAAGAGCTTGAAAAGCTTTATTTTTTTCATGTTCTAAGCCCAACACGCGGGGCCCGTGCTTGCCGCTTGCCCACGCACCATGGCTGAGCGCTGTTCTCTTTACGTGGGCCGGCCCTTGCCGCTCCCAAAACAGGCCGCCTGCTGCCTCCCCGGTCGCAGCCCCCAGCCCGGGCCGGGTCCGGCTCCGGCAGGGCCAGCCCGGCAGGAAGGAGCCCGGAGGGAACCGGAGCTCCGAGGAGGGGCCGCCCTCGCCCACGGCGGGACGCGGGGACAGGGCCCCGCGGCGGGGCCGGAGCCGAGCGCGCGGCCCCGGGCGGCTCCGCGATCGAGCAGATGGATAATCAGAGAAACGGGAGCAGTCAGAGCGGGCGGCGGGGCCTCCCCT
>NW_020454187.1:0-691 GCF_003342845.1 Nothoprocta perdicaria
CCCCGGGCACCCTTGGGTGCTCCCCGCGCCCTTGGGGTCCCCCTGGCACCTTTGGGGTCCCCCTGGCACCTTTGGAGTCACATTGGGGTTCCCCTGTCACCCTCAGGTCTGGGCACCTTCAAGGTGGATGACACCCACCCAGGGCACCCTTGGGTGCCCCTGGCATCTTTGGGGTCCCCCTGGGGTCCCCCTGTCACCCTCAGGGTCCCCTGGGCTCACCCTGTCACCCTTGGGGTCCCTTGTCTCCCTTCTTGTCCCCTGGGCACCCTTGGGTGCCCCTGTCACCCTCAGGGTCACCCTGTCCCCCTTGGGGTCATCCTGGGACCCTCGGTGACCCCTTACACCCTTAGGGTCCCCCCAGTGCCCTTGGGATCCCCTGTCACCATCGGGGTCACCCTGGCACCCTCCAGGTCCCCCAGTACCCCGTAGGGTCCCCCTGGGGCCCTTGGGGTCCCTCATCACCCTTGAGGTCCCCCTGGGGCCCTTGGGGTCGCCTGTCACCCTTGGGGTCACCCTGGGGTGTCCCCAAGATCTTCACGTGTCCCCAAGACCTTGGATGTCCCCAAGACCTTGGGGTGTCCCCAAGACCTTGAGGTGTCCCCAAGATCCTCAGACTCCCTCGGGGTCTCCTTGGGGTGTCCCCAAGACCTTCAGGTGTCCCCAAGACCTTGGATGTCCCCAAGACCTTGGG
>NW_020454187.1:2624-3594 GCF_003342845.1 Nothoprocta perdicaria
GTTGAGTGGGTGGCTCCTGGTTGGGTGGCACCACGTTGAGTGAATGGCTCCTGGTTGAGTGGGTGGCACCACRTTGGATGGGTGACACCTGGTTGGGTGGCACCGTGTTGAGTGGGTGGCACCATGTTGAATGGGCGACTTCTGGTTCGATGGGTGCCACCACATTGGATGGGTGACACCTGGTTGGGTGGTGCTATGTTGAGTGGGTGACACCTGGTTGGGTGGCACCACATTGAGTGGGTGGTGCCTGGTTGAGTGGGTGGCACCACGTTGGATGGGTGACACCTGGTTGGGTGGCATCGTGTTGAGTGGGTGACACCTGGTTGAGTGAGTGGCTCCTGGTTGGATGGGTGACACCATGTTGAGTAGGTGGCTCCTGGTTGGGTGGGTGGCACCACGTTGGATGGGTGACACCGTGTTGGGTGGCACCACGTTGAGTGGGTGGCTCCTGGTTGGGTGGATGGCACCACATTGAGTAGGTGGCACCTGGATGGGTGACACTTGGTTGGATGGGTGACACCGGGCTGGGTGGCACCATGTTGGGTGGGTGGCACCTGAGTGGGTGGCACCACGTTGAGTGAATGGTCTTCTGGTTGGGTGAGTGGCTCCTGGTTGGGTAGGTGGCACCTAGTTGGGTGGGTGGCACCACGTTGAGTGGGTGGCTYCTTGGATGGGTGGCACCTGGTTGGGTGGGTGCCACCACAATGGGTGGGTGACGCCTGGTTGGGTGGGTGGCACGGGTGTCCCTCTGCGTGCCCCCCAWCCAGTCACCCAAGGGTGACCCATAGCATCCCCCTATACCCATCCTGACACCAGCCCACCCGCGGGCAACCCTAAGCGCAAGGGGGCACCCGTGAGCACCCATGGGTGCCCACAGCCCCTAACCACAAAGGGGGCACCCGTGAGCACCCATGGGTGCCCGCAGCCCCTAAGCACAAGGGGGGGCACCCATGAGCACCCATGGGTGCCC
>NW_020454187.1:5583-6115 GCF_003342845.1 Nothoprocta perdicaria
GCTTGGTCTGGGACTTGGACCAAAGCTTGGGGGATGTGGGGGTGATCCCTGGGGTGACAATGGGGACAGGGGTGACACTTGGGTCCGGGGGTGACACCAGGGCGCCCACGTGGCCCTTGGGTGCCCACCAGCAGCCCCCACGTCCCACCACACCGGGGACCTCCCCAGGGCCACCTCCATGGGGCCGTCCCCCCCAAGCGACACCCCGTGGGGCGCCGGGGACCCCGCGGGGTGACCCTGCCACCCATGGGTGCTCCCTGGGCGCCCGCAGGTGCTGGCGGACGACGCGGCGCGCGACATGTGCCTGCGCTTCGCCGACATGGAGTGCAAGCTGGGCGAGATCGACCGGGCGCGCGCCATCTACGGCTACTGCTCGCAGATCTGCGACCCCCGCGTGGGTGACGTGGGGACACCCGGGGACGTGGGGGGCACCCGGGGACACCCGGGGACATGAGAGTCACGTCCCATGGGTTCCTCAGATAAGGGAGGTCCTGATGCCACCAGGGTTCCTCAGGGTTCCTCACCCAGGAAC
>NW_020454187.1:6437-6960 GCF_003342845.1 Nothoprocta perdicaria
TGTGATGCCACCAGGGTTCCTCTTCCCAAGGATGTCCCTGATGTCACCAGGGTTCCTCAGATCAGGGATGTCACCTGGTGCCACCAGGTTCCTCACCTGAAGGATGTCCTTGATGCCACCAGGGTTCCTCTAGACCAAGGATGTCCCCAGGGTCCCATGGGTTCCTCACACAAGGGAGGTCCCTGATGCCACCAGGGTTCCTCAGGGTTCCTCACCCAGGAACGTCGCGTGATGCCGCCAGGGTTCATCAGACCAGGACTGTCCCCAGGGTCCCATGGGTTCCTCACACAAGGGAGGTCTTGATGCCACCAGGGTTCCTCAGGGTTCCTCACCCCAGGAACGTTGCGTGATGCCACCAGGGTTCCTCACCCCAAGGAAGTCCCTGATGCCACCAGGGTTCCTCACGCCGGAGACCTCCCCGTTTGCCCCAAGGTTCCTCAGACCAATGAGGTCCTCAGTGTCCCATGAGTTCCCCACCCCAAGGATGCCACCTGATGCCACCAAGGTTCCTCAGACCAAGGAT
>NW_020454188.1:0-1485 GCF_003342845.1 Nothoprocta perdicaria
ATATTTCTCTGTCTATTCCCCCGATATTTCTCTGTCTATTCCCCCGATATTTCTCTGTCTATTCACCCTATATTCTCCCTATATTTCTCTGTCTATTTTCCCAATATATCTCTGTCTATTCTACCGTTATTCTCCTGATAGTTCTCTCTCTGTTCCCCCAATATTTCTCTGCCTTTTTTTCCTTTATTTTCCCAATATTTCTCTGGCTATTCTCCCAATATTTCTGTCTCCTCTCCGAATATTTCTCTGTCTTTTCTCTCAATATTTTCCCAATATCGCTATGTCTATTCTCCCAATCTTTCTCTTTCTATGCTCCCAATATTCTCCCAAAATTTCTCTGTCTATTCTCCCAAAATTTCTCTGTCTCTTCTCTCAATATTTCTCTGTCTATTCTCCCAAAATTTCTCTGTCTATTCTCCCAATATATCTCCGTCTGTTCTACCTTTATTCTCCTGATATTTCTCTCTCTGTTCTCCCAATTCTTTTCTGTCTCTTCTCCCGATATTCTCCCAATATCGCTTTTTCTATTCTCCCAATTTTGCTCTCTCCTTTCTCCCAGTATCCTCTCAGTATATCTCTGTCTTTTCTCCCAATATTTCTTTATCTCTTCTTCTCATATTTCCTTTTTATATTCTCCTACTATTTCCCTGAATCTTCTCCCAGTATTACTTTTTCTATTCCCTCGATATTTCTCTGTCTATTCTCTCAATATTCTCACCATATTTCTCTGTCTATTTTCCCAAGATTTCTTTTTATATTCTCCCAATATTTGTTTTTATATTCTCCCAATATTCTACCAATATTTTTCTGTCTATGCTCCAGATATTTCTCTATTTTCCCGATATTCTCCCGATATTTTTCTGTCTATTCTCCCAGTATTCTCCCAAGATTTCTCTGTCTATTCTCCCAGGATTTCTCTGTCTATTCTCCCCATATTTTCCTGATATTTCTCTGTCCTCCCAGTATTTCGCTGTCTATTCTACCTTTATTCTCCCAATATTTCTCTGTCAATTCTGCCTTTATTCTCCCAATATTTCTGTCTCTTCTCCCAAGATTTCTCTCTCTCTTCTCCCAAGATTTCTCTGTCTCTTCTCCCAATATTCTCCCAATATCTCTCTGCGTATTCTCCCAATATTTCACTTTGCATTCTCCCCATATTCTCCCGATATTTCTCTGTGTAATCTCCCAATATTCTCCTAAAATAATCGTTTTATCGTCACTTAATGTTCCCATAAGTATTACCTATCTATTTCCTATGTAGACCTGTTGCTCACCAGAAAATGTTCTTAGGCCTGTCCTCACAAATATGCTTTTACACACCACGTGATCATTCCCTTTGCTTTCCCCCAGCCATTCCCTTCCTCTCTAGCTAACTCCTCTCTTTTTTTCTGGGAATCTTTCGCTTTGTGCTCTCCCACTCTTGGTAACAATTTTATTCCTACTCTCGCAAGAAGTGTCTTGCACRCCACATGCGAATTGTCTTTG
>NW_020454188.1:2917-4074 GCF_003342845.1 Nothoprocta perdicaria
TTCTCCTGATATTTCTCTGTTTCCCAATATATCTCTGTCTCTTCCCCCAATATTTGTCTCTCTCTTCTCCCAATATTCTCCCCATATCCCTTTGTCTATTCTCCCAATATTTTTTGGCTGTTCTCCTAATATTCTCCCAATATTTCTCTTTCTATTCCCCAATATTTCTCTGTATATTCTGCCAATATTCTCCCAATATTTCTCTATCTATTCTCGCAATATTTCACTGTCTATTCTCCCAATATTTCTCTGTCTATTCTACCTTTATTCTCCTGATATTTCTCTTTCTCTTCTCCCAATATTTCTTTGTCTGTTCTCCCAATATTTCTCTATCTCCTCGCCGAATATTCTCCCAATATCGCTCTGTCTATTCTCCTTATATTGCTCTGTCCATTATCCGAATATCCTCCCAGTATTTCTCTCTCTTTTCTCCCAATATTTCTTTGCCTGTACTTCTTATATTCTCCCAATATTTCTCTTTGTATTCTGCCTGTCACTTCTCCCGCTTTTTCTTTTTCTATTCCCCCAACATTTCTCTGTCTATACTACCAATATTTTCCCTATGTTTTTTATCTATTGTCCCAATATTTCTCTGACTATTCTCCCCATATTCTTGCAATATTTCCCTGTCTATTTTCGCAATATTTCTCTGTCTATTCTCGCAATATTTCTCTGTCTATTCTATACTTATTCTCTTGATATTTCTCTGTCTCTTCTCCCAATATTACTCTGCCTGTTCTGCCTTTATTCTCCCAATATTTTTCTGCCTATTATACCTTTATTCTCCCAATATTTCTCTGTCTCTTCTCCTAATAGTTCTCTCTGTTCTCCCAATATTTCTCTGTCTCTTCTCTCAATATTCTCCCAATATCTCTGTTTATTCTCCCAATTCTGCTCTGTCCATTCTCCCAATATTCTCCCAGTATTTCTGTCTTTTGTACTAATATTTCTCTGTCTATTCTCCCTAGATTTCTCTGTCTATTCTCCCAAGATTTGTCTGTCTATTCTCCCAAAATTTCTCTGTCTCTTCTCCTAATATTTTACCTATTTTTCACTGTTTAGTCTCCTAATATTCTCCCAATATTTCTCTATCTATTCCCTAATATTTCTCTGCCCATTCTACCTTTTTGCTCCCAATATTTCTCTGCCTATTCTCC
>NW_020454188.1:5495-6785 GCF_003342845.1 Nothoprocta perdicaria
CTCTCTCCTAATATTCTTCCTATTTTTCTCTGTCTATTCTCCCAATATTCTCCCCATATTTCTCTATCTATTCTCCCGATATTTCTCTATTTGTCTATTTATAGACTATTTATGTCTATTTTCCCAGTATTTCTACGTCTATTGCGCCACTATTTCTCTGTCTATTCTAACAATATTGCCATGTCTATTCTCCCAGTATTTGTCTGTGTATTCTACCCATGTTTCTACGTCTATTCCCCCCATATTTTTACTTATATTCTGCCAATATTTTTACATCTATTCTTGCCATATCTGTACGTCTATTCGGCCGATATTCTCCCAGTATTTCTCTGTCTATTCTCCCAATATTTCTCTGTTTATTTCCCTATATTTCTCTATCTATTCTTTCAATATTTCACTGTTAAATCTCTGTCTATTGTTGCAATATTTCTGTCTATTGTCCCAATATTTCTCTGTCAACTGTCCCAATATTTCTCTGTCTATTGTCCCAATATTTCTCTGCCTATTGTCCCAATATTTCTCTGCCTATTCTCCCAATATTTCACGGTCTATCCTCCCATTATTTCTTTTTATATCCTCCCAATATTTTTCTGTCTATTCTCTGAATATTTCTCTCTCTATTCTCCCGCTATACTCCCAATATTTCTCTGTCTCTTCTCTCCATATTCTCCCAATATCGCTCTGTCTTTTCTCCCAATATTGCCCTGTTCATTCTCCTTATATCCTCCCAGTATTTCTCTTTCTTTTCTCCCAATATTACTTTGTCTCTTCTTCTTAAATTCTCCCAATATTTCTCTGTCTTTTTTCCCAGTACTTCTCTGTCACTTCTCCCAGTATTTCTTTTCCTATTTCCCTGATATTTCTGTCTATTCTCCCTATATTCTCCCCATATTTCTCTGTCTATTCTCCCAATATTTCTCTGTCTATTTTCCCAATACTTCTCTGTCTATTCTCCCAATACTTCTCTGTCTATTCTCCCAATACTTCTCTGTCTATTCTTGCCTATATGTCTATTTTTATCTCAATATCGCTTTTTCTATTCTCCCAATTTTGCTCTCTCCTTTCTCCCAGTATCCTCTCAGTATTTCTCTGTCTTTTCTCCCAATATTTCTTTATCTATTCTTCAATTTTGCTCTCTCCTTTCTCCCAGTATCCTCTCAGTATTTATCTGTCTCTTCTCCCAATATTTCTGTCTGTTCTCCCAGTATTTCTCTGTCTCTTCTCTCAATATTCTCCCAATATCGCTCTGTCTATTCTCCCAATATTGCTCTGTCCATTCTCCCAATTATT
>NW_020454189.1:0-1072 GCF_003342845.1 Nothoprocta perdicaria
TTCTCCTTGTCCCCTCTTCATGTCCTTGTCCCCATGGCCACGTCCTTGTCCCCATTGGCTTCTCCTTGTCCCCATCCCCATGTCCTTGTCCTCATCCCCATGTCCTTATCCCTGTTCCCATGTCCTTGTCCCCATCAGGCTCTCCTTGTCCCCATCCCCATGTCCTTGTCCCCGTTCCCATGTCCTTGTCCCCATCAGGGTCTCCTTGTCCCCATGGCCATGTCCTTGTCCCCATGGCCATGTCCTTGTCCCCATTGGGTTCTCCTTGTCCCCATGGCCATGTCCTTGTCCCATCCCCATGTCCTTGTCTGCAGGGCCATGTCCTTGTCCCCATCAGGGTCTCCTTGTCCCCATCCCCATGTCCTTGTCCCCATGGCCTTGTTCTTGTCCCCATCCGGGTCTCCTTTTCCCCATGGCCATCTCCTTGTCCTCGTCCCCATGTCCTTGTCCCCGTCAGGGTCCCCTTGTCCCCAAGGCCATGTCCTTGTCCCCACCAGGGTCTCCTTGTCCCATCCCCATGTCCTTGTCCCCGTCCCCATGTCCTTGTCCCCATCAGGGTCCCGTTGTCCCCATCCCCATGTCCTTGTCCCTGTCCCCATGTCCTTGTCCCCATCAGGGTCTCCTTGTCCCCATCCCCATCCCCATGTCCTTGTCCCCATGGCCATGTCCTTGTCCCATCAGGGTCCCCTTGTCCCCATGGCCACGTCCTTGTCCCCATTGGCTTCTCCTTGTCCCCATGCCCATGTCCTTGTCCCCATCCCCATGTCCTTGTCCCCATCAGGGTCTCCTTGTCCCCATGGCCATGTCCTTGTCCCCATGGCCACGTCCTTGTCCCCATTGGGTTCTCCTTGTCCCCATCCCCATGTCCTTGTCCTCATGGCCATGTCCTTGTCCCCATCCCCATGTCCTTGTCCCCATCCCCATGTCCCCTTTCCCATCAGGATCTCCTTGCCCCCATCTCCATGTCCTTGTCCCCGTCCCCTTGTCCCCACCAGGGATTCCTTGTCCCCGTCCCCATGTCCTTGTCCCCATGGCCACGTCCTTGTCCCCATCAGGGTCTCCTTGTCCCCAT
>NW_020454189.1:3475-8050 GCF_003342845.1 Nothoprocta perdicaria
TGGTCCCTATGGGTATCTCCTGGCATCCTGGTGGTCCCTATGGGCATCTCCATGGTTCCTATGGGCGTCTCCATGGTCCCCATGGGTATCTCCTGGCATCCTGGTGGTCCCTATGGGCATCTCCATGGTCCCTATGGGCATCTCCTGGCATCCTGGTGGTCCCTATGGGCATCTCCATGGTCCCTATGGGCACCTCCTGGCGTCCTGGTGGTCCCTATGGGCATCTCCATGGTCCCTATGGGCACCTCCTGGCGTCCTGGTGGTCCCTATGGGCATCTCCATGGTCCTTATGGGCGTCTCCATGGTCCCCATGGGCATCTCCTGGCATCCTGGTGGTCCCTATGGGCATCTCCATGGTCCCCATGGGTATCTCCTGGCATCCTGGTGGTCCCTATGGGCATCTCCATGGTCCCTATGGGCATCCTGATGGTCCCTATGGGTGTCTCCGTGGTCCTATGGGCACCTCCTGGCATCCTGGTGGTCCCTATGGGCATCTCCATGGTCCCTATGGGCACCTCCTGGCGTCCTGGTGGTCCCTATGGGCATCCTGGTGGTCCCTATGGGCATCTCCTGGCGTCCTGGTGGTCCCTATGGGCATCTCCATGGTCCCCATGGGTATCTCCTGGCATCCTGGTGGTCCCTATGGGCATTCTGGTGGTCCCTATGGGCGTCTCCATGGTCCCTATGGGCATCTCCTGGCGTCCTGGTGGTCCCTATGGGTGTCTCCATGGTCCCTATGGGCATCTTGACGACCCGTGTGGGCATCTTGACGACACTATGGGCACCCTAATGACCCCCATGGACACCCTGATGACCCCCATGGACACCCTGATGAGCCCTGTGGGCACCCTGATGACCCTTATGGGCACCTCCCGTTCTCCTCATGTCCTTCACGGCCCTCTCCTCTCCCCCCGCTTTCCCTGATGACCTTCTCAACGTCCCTGTGGCCACCTCCTACCACCCCCATGTCCCCCGTGGCTATCACCCATGGCCCAAGTGTCCCCTCAAGGATCCCCCATGACCTTGGGGGACCACCATGGGGGGCCACCATGGCCTGGGTGGCACCTGCGAGAACCTCACGGCCTCGGGGAGCCCATAGCATCAAGAGGGACCTCCTGCTCTCCTGCCATGGCCTCGTGCTGTCCCCGCAGGAGGACTCGGCCGCGGTGCCCGACCACTCGCAGCTCAAGCGCCAGGAGCTCCAGCCCGGCACGGCCTACAAGTTCCGGGTGGCGGCGCTCAACGCGTGCGGCCGCGGCGCCTTCTCCGACATCTCCGCCTTCAAGACCTGCCTGCCCGGCTTCCCCGGAGCGCCGTGCGCCATCAAGATCAGCAAGGTGGGTCCCGCCCCACGGCACGGCGGGGGTGGCCGCCGTGGGGCCGCCCCGGAGGTGGCCCGGGGTCCTGGCCGAGGTGGGACCTGTCGCCGAGTTGGTGCCACCACGTCCCTCGGTGGTGGCCTCCGGTTGACACCAACGTGTCCCTCATCCATGTTCTCCATGGAGGTTGACGCCATCATGTCCCTCATCCACATGGGCTGGTTGACACCAACATGTCCCTCATTGGTGTCCTCCTGTTGACACCAACATGTCCCTCATCCACGTCCTCTGGTTGACACCAACATGTCCCTCATCCATGTTCTCCATGGAGGTTGACGCCATGTCCCTCGTTGGTGTCCTCCACTTGACACCATCATGTCCCTCATCCACATGGTCTGGTTGACACCATCATGTCCCTCATCCACATCCTCCAGTTGACACCATCATGTCCCTCATCCATGTTCTCCATGGTGGTTGACGCCAACACGTCCCTCATCCGCGTCCTCCACTTGACACCATCATGTCCCTCACCCACATGGTCTGGTTGACACCAACATGTCCCTCATCCATGTCCTCCATGGTGGTTGACACCATGTCCCTCATTGGTGTCCTCCAGTTGACACCATCATGTCCCTCATCCACGTTCTCCATGGTGGTTGACACCAACACGTCCCTCATCCACATGGTCTGGTTGACACCATCATGTCCCTCATCCATGTTCTCCAGTTGACACCAACACGTCCCTCATCCCCATGCTCTGGTTGACACCATCATGTCCCTCATCCATGTTCTCCAGTTGACACCAACATGTCCCTCATCCCCATGCTCTGGTTGACACCATCATGTCCCTCATCCACATTCTCCAGTTGACACCATCATGTCCCTCATCTATGTTCTCCATGGTGGTTGACACCAACATGTTCCTCATCCATGTTCTCCATGGTGGTTGACAACATGTCCCTCACCCACGTCCTCCAGTTGACACCAACATGTCCCTCATCCACATGGTCTAGTTGACACCATCATGTCCCTCATCCACGTTCTCCAGTTGACACCAACATGTCCCTCATCCACATGCTCTGGTTGACACCATCATGTCCCTCATCCACGTTCTCCATGGTGGTTGACACCATCATGTCCCTCATTGGTGTCCTCCAGCTGACACCAACATGTTCCTCATCCACGTCCTCCATGGCGGTTGACACCATGTCCCTCATCCACATTCTCCAGTTGACACCATCATGTCCCTCATCCATGTTCTCCATGGTGGTTGACACCAACATGTCCCTCATCCACGTCCTCCACTTGACACCAACACGTCCCTCATCCACATGGCCTGCTTGACACCAACATGTCCCTCATCCATGTTCTCTGGTTGACACCAACATGTCCCTCATCCACATGATCTGGTTGACACCATCATGTCCCTCATCCACGTTCTCCATGGTGGTTGACACCAACGTGTCCCTCATCCACATCCTCCAGTTGACACCACCATGTCCCTCATCCACATGGTCTGGTTGACACCATCATGTCCCTCATCCACGTCCTCCAGTTGACACCAACATGTCCCTCATCCATGTTCTCCATGGTGGTTGACACCAACATGTTCCTCATCCACGTTCTCCATGGAGGTTGACGCCATGTCCCTCGTTGGTGTCCTCCACTTGACACCATCATGTCCCTCATCCACATGCTCTGGTTGACACCAACATGTCCCTCATCCACGTCCTCCATGGAGGTTGACACCATGTCCCTCATCCACATTCTCCAGTTGACACCAACATGTCCCTCATCCATGTTCTCCATGGAGGTTGACACCAACATGTTCCTCATCCACGTTCTCCATGGTGGTTGACACCACGTCCCTCATTGGTGTCCTCCAGTTGACACCATCATGTCCCTCATCCACATGGGCTGGTTGACACCAACATGTCCCTCATTGGTGTCCTCCAGTTGACACCATCATGTCCCTCATCCACGTTCTCCATGGAGGTTGACACCATGTCCCTCATCCACATTCTCCAGTTGACACCATCATGTCCCTCATCCACGTTCTCCATGGTGGTTGACGCCAACACGTCCCTCATCCACGTCCTCCACTTGACACCATCATGTCCCTCATCCACGTTCTCCATGGTGGTTGACACCATGTCCCTCATTGGTGTCCTCCAGTTGACACCAACATGTCCCTCATCCACGTTCTCCATGGAGGTTGATGCCATGTCCCTCATCCACGTCCTCCACTTGACACCAACATGTCCCTCATCCACATGCTCTGGTTGACACCATCATGTTCTTCATCCACGTTCTCCATGGTGGTTGACACCATCATGTCCCTCATCCACATGGTCTGGTTGACACCATCATGTCCCTCATCCATGTTCTCCGGTTGACACCAATATGTCCCTCATCCACATGGGCTGGTTGACACCATCATGTTCTTCATCCACGTTCTCCATGGAGGTTGATGCCATGTCCCTCATCCACATCCTCCAGTTGACACCACCATGTCCCTCATCCACATGCTCTGGTTGACACCATCATGTCCCTCATCCACGTCCTCCATGGAGGTTGACACCATGTCCCTCATCCACATCCTCCAGTTGACACCAACATGTCCCTCATCCACGTTCTCCATGGTGGTTGACGCCAACATGTTCCTCATCCACGTTCTCCATGGAGGTTGACACCAACATGTCCCTCATCCATGTTCTCTGGTTGACACCACCATGTCCCTCATCCACATTCTCCAGTTGACACCAACACGTCCCTCATCCACGTCCTCCACTTGACACCATCATGTCCCTCATCCCCATGGCCTGCTTGACATGTCCACCCGTGTCCCCCCCGACGTCCCCCCATACCCACGTCCCCCCTTTCTCCCCGTGCCCCGCAGAGCCCCGACGGCGCCCACCTGACCTGGGAACCGCCCTCGGTCACCTCGGGCCGCATCGTGGAGTACTCGGTCTACCTGGCCATCCAAAGCGGTGGCCCCACCACCGCCACGGGGGACCCCAAGGGCGCCCCGGCCCAGCTGGCCTTCATGCGGGTCTACTGCGGGCCCAGCCCCTCGTGCCTGGTGGCCTCGGGCAGCCTGGCGAGCGCCCACATCGACCACACCACCAAGGCGGCCATCATCTTCCGCATCGCCGCGCGCAACGACAAGGGCTACGGCCCCGCCACCCAGGTGCGGTGGCTCCAAGGTGAGCGGCGGCTCCTGGGCTGGGTTGAGGGGCTCCTGTCCCCATTGAGG
>NW_020454190.1:0-1152 GCF_003342845.1 Nothoprocta perdicaria
GCTATGTCTTGGGGGGATTTATTCCTTTTTTAAGTCTCCCTCTCCTGAATCGAGCAGTGCAGAGGAGGAGATGCTTGAGAGCAGGGATTCCTACCACACTGTCACAGGGACAGRGCATCCTCCTAGCTTCACCCATGGCAGCTGCAGGGATGTGAAGCTCGCRTGTGCACAGTGTCCTGCCTGAGCTCTAATCCAGAGCCGTGTCCCTGCACCCAATGATGYTGTGTGCCCGGGGCAGTGACTGTGCTGCCTGTGCGGGTCAGCACTCAGCCTGTGCAGAAGTTCCCCGGACACCCTGGGGAGAAGCTCTGGGTAAGAGTTTTGACCCCTGGCAGGGCAGGTTCCTGTTGGTGCTGAGAGGCTGCTGCGTGGGTCAGGGCTGCCCACAGCTCTAGCTCACCAGGAGAAGCACCAAGAAGTACATGCAGCGGCACCAAGATGTTGCTGCTTTTTTCCCTCCCAGGCTGGGCTGCCTTTGTTCCTCTTCTTGGGTTTCTGGRGAGTTCATTTGCAGCTTGAGAGTCCGACCTATACCCTTGCTTCCTGCTGGAGAGGTGCCTCCCGATAGAGAGAGAGGACGAGGATCCCTTCTTGCCCTTGSGACTCAAAGCAGCCCAGTCTGTGGGTCAGGGGAAGGARCTGATCATYTTTTCAGGAGATGCCACCTGTAAGACTCTTGGCCCTGCTGGGCTCTGYTGCTAGGATGTGTGTTGCCCTGCAGTGGATCACAGCTCTTCCTCAGGATATTTGTGATGGCTGAATGTATCATGCAGAAGCCACAGAGGTGCCAGGGAAAYGGAGATGCTGCTGGGGGTGGCTGTATGTGAGCAGTCAGGCTAAACACTGTATGTCTTTGTGTAGAAGCTGAGTCCTGAGTTATTYGTCCCTACCAGAACCACCATACCGTGTGATTGTTCTGATCATTGGAGCTGTGTTGCACATTCTGCATCACTCTTGGGAGATCAGAGCTGAGAAAGAGAGGTGAGTTTGGAGAGCAGTGTGTTGCTGGTGGAGATCAGTATCAGCACAGACAATGGCTGCTCAAGAGTGTGACAAAGCTAGAAGGATGCTTACTCACAGTGTGTGGGAATGGGACCACTGCGAAACTAATGTACTGGCAATGTGCTAGGACACCGGGAAAGCATTTGTCTC
>NW_020454190.1:2819-5585 GCF_003342845.1 Nothoprocta perdicaria
GTGCCTCCAGCACTGAACCCCCTGGTCTACAGCATGAGGAATAAGGAGCTCAAGGTTGCCCTGAGGAAACTGCTTTCATGGACATTTTCCAGCAGTGGTAACATTTCCATCTCTCTCCACAAATGACTCCTTCTGTATCCCTTAACAGAACTGAGCATTGTTCCTTCATGTTATTTTTATTACGGCTTTTATTTGTAGTAAAAATTATTCTCATGTTGCTACACAAGTGCTTACATTCATCCTGTTTTTACTGAGTCTCCTTTTTTCACGATGCACCTTGAATGGTATCAAATGCTGTATTAGGACTGGATCCCTCACTCAGTCTCTGTAATAAATTAGATTTTACGCCCTGGACCTTTTCTTCCAAAGCTGTTGTCAAGAACATGTCTAGGAATTGCATCTCAGAAGCGCCCGCTTAAAAGACTTCTCCATGAGTTCTGGTTTAAAAAGCTCCTAATTGTGCAGTGCTCACTTTAGAGATCAAGAGTTGGATTTGGGAGACACCAAATTAGAGACCAGAGTTTTTAGCTTTGTCAGACCCTGAAGCTTTCCATCACTATGTCTATCAGTGCCAGAGCTCTCTTCCCACTAATAAAAGGGGATTTTTTCAGTGCAACTTTAGCAAGGTGACAGCGGAGCCCAGAGGGGCCTCAGCAGGTCCCTACCCCTGTGCTCACATTGAGAAAGAAGGGCAGGAGGTCCCGGGACAGCTGCACACGGAGGTGGCTGCTCTGCCATGGGTCAGCGAGGTGCAGCACATCGTCAGCAGCGCCAGCGCCTTGGTGTCCATCTGCCCATCAACGTCCTGCAGCTGTTGCACCATGTTGGGGACCAGCTCCAGCATCTTCCTCGCCTGCAGGGAGACACACAGCGGTTCCTCACAGTGCCGGGGATCGAAGGGCTGCGGACACGGGCACCATCAGTGAGTGCCCACTCACTGTGACGAGTTCCTCGCAGAGGACAAGCAGACCATGCAGGGCCAGCCAGCGCGGGACCTGCCGCTCATGGCCCAGCTGTGCCCGGCACAGGCTCAGCGCCACCTCGTCGGCCACTGCGCACAGATCCAGGCACCGCAGCAGCTGCAACGGCACCGGCCAGAGTGGCACAGGGATGGGGGCCACCCCTTGCACGGGGACCCGGCCCATGGCAGGGCCTTCCCACAGCCACCTCACACTGGGCCCCAACCCCAGCCCCATGGGCTGCCCCTCAGCCCCTGCCCTGAGGCCTTGTCCTCATCTGCATTACCTGGTCCTGGTCCCATGTCCACACTCTGAGCAAGAGCCCCTCATCAGAGGCCCCATGGGTATCCTCTTATCCTTTTCACTTCTCCACAATCCTCCACTCCATGCCTGTCCCCTCATCGAGACCACATGGCCCCATCCTCRTGTCTGATCTTTTTTATTCTCACCCTTACACTACCCACTGGCTCTCTCTGTCCATCACTTGGCAGAGCTCCCGGCACCTCACGGCTCTCAGAGATTTCCTTTGCTCATATACCCGGCACCTTTCCTTGCCATCCCAGGCCATCACTTCCTCTCTCTTGCTGGAGNGGCTTTTATTTGTAGTAAAAATTATTCTCATGTTGCTACACAAGTGCTTACATTCATCCTGTTTTTACTGAGTCTCCTTTTTTCACAATGTACCTTGAATCGCATCAAATGCTGTATTAGGACTGGATCCCTCACTCAGTCTCTGTAATAAATTAAATTTTATGCACTGGACCTTTTCTTCCAAAGCTGTTATCAAGAAGATGTTCAGGAAATTGCACCTCAGAAGCACCTGCTGAACAGGCTTCTGCATGAGTTCTGGCATATAAAGCTTATAACTGTCCAGTGCTCCCTTTAGAGACCAAAGGTTTGATTTGGGAGAGAGACCAGATTAGAGACCAGTGCTTTTTAGCTTTGCCTAATTCTAAGGCCTTCCATCAGTATGTCTATCAGTGCCAGAGCTCCCTTCCCACTCATAAGATAGGATATTGTTAGTGCAACCTCAGGTCGGTGACAGTGGAACCCCAAGGGGCCCCAGCTGCTCCCTACGCCTGTGCTCACATTGGGAAGAGGGGCAGGAGGTCCCGGGGAAGCTCCATACGGAGGTGGCTGCTCTGCCGTGGGTCAGCGAGGTGCAGCACATTGTGCAGCAGCGCCAGCGCCTTGGTGTCCATTAGCCCATCAACGTCCTGCAGCCGCTGCACCACGTCAGGAACCAGCTCCAGCATCTTCCTCACCTGCAGGGAGACACGCAGCGGTTCCTCACAGTGCCAGGGGTCAAAGGGCTGCGGACACGGGCACCATCAGTGAGTGCTCACTCACTGTGACGAGTTCCTTGTAGAGGACGAGCAGGCCACGCGGGTCCAGCCAGCGCGGGACCTGCCGCTCATGGCCCAGCTGTGCCCGGCACAGGCTCAGTGCCACCTCGTTGGCCGCCGCGCACAGATCCGGGCAGCACAGCAGCTGCAACGGCACCGGCCAGAGTGGCACAGGGATGGGAGCCACCCCTCGCACGGCGACCCGGCCCCCGGCAGGGCCTTCCTACTACCACCTCACACTGGGCCCCAACCCCAGCCCCATGGGCTGCCCCTCAGCCCCTGCCCTGAGACCTTGTCCTCATCTGCATTACCTGGTCCTGGTCCCATGTCCGCACTCTGAACAAGAGCCCCTCATCAGAGGCCCCGTGGGTATCCTCTTATCCTTTTCACTTCTCCACAATCCTCCACTCCATGCCTGTCCCCTCATCGAGACCACATGGCCCCATCCTCGTGTCTGATCT
>NW_020454190.1:6843-8265 GCF_003342845.1 Nothoprocta perdicaria
TGGTCAGCTCCAGAAGAGCTCTGCTCTGCAGGACTTGATTTGGCCTCAGAAGAGAGTGTGTGCAGACATAAGATGAGCCAGGGCAGAGCCTGTGGGCTGACACCAGGGCAGAACCTGGGTCAGAAGGGCTGAGACGAGAAGCTCCAGCTGCTCCTTTCTGCCTTCAGGCAGGAGGTGACACACCTGGGGGTGTTCCTGTGGGTGACATGAGAGAGGGGAAACTGGGAACTGCAGAGTTTGGCACCAAATCTCTGTGCTGAGTCTGGGAGACCTGGCAGGTGGTGCTGCTGGCTGCAGCCCTGAAAGATGCCCCAGCCCCACTAGTAGCACTGAGTCACTTTCCACAACCCACAGGAGCTTCTGGAGCATCATGGCTCTCATTTGCACTCCATTCCTGCCAGGGCCCAGCTCTGCTGCCCTGCACATGGCTCCTGTGCAAACACCACCCAGYGCAAGGTGTGAGCAGGGGCAGGGAACCATCTGCTCAGCAGGGTTCCATGAGAGCCCTCAGGGAGCCTTCCCCCAGCACTGCCTGCCCAGCGGCCTCCCACCAGTGCCCAGCCCCTGTTCACTCCGGCTCTTGTCCCCCGGGACTCAGCAGAAGGCCGTGMYGAGGGCTCTGCTGGGCTTGGGGCCCACACAGAGCCCAGGCAGGGCGGTCATTCCCCCATAAAGCTGCTGTCCCCAGCAGGCACATGGAGCTGGTCACCTTCCAACAGGAGCCCTCCCAGGATCATGGGCAATGGACAGTGCTGGGAATGGCTGCTGTGAGGGGCTGGGGCTACGAAGAGTGACCAAGGCCAGTTGTTCCTCACTTTTCCTTTCAAAACACCCACCAGAAAAGAAATCTGGGCTTGGACATGGTTGTGAGAGACCCTGCTTGAAGGTCCCCATGGGAGGAGGATGTTCTACTGGCCCAATAGACAGCCCCAGCATCATCTCTGAAAGCTCCCTACCAGCCCTGTGGAGCAGGAGAGGGCTCATCCTCCCAGGGCTCACAGCTGCACACACAGTCGTCCAGCTGGGCATGGAGCCTGCTCTGAGTGGGGCCTTTGGAGCAATGGGCAGCATGCAGAGTGGGGGAGATTGTCTCAAGGATATGAGATGGAGACAGGTGCTGAGAGACAGCAGCAAAGTGATGTGGCTCTTGGGCCCTGCTTCCTTCAATGCAGACCCCTACAAGGGATCTCAGCCTTATACTTGGTGCTGCCCGTCAGGAGGGTTGATGCCACTATGAGCTGGGAGGATGGGCAGCATTGVTCCTTCTTCATCTGCTTCCCAGGCCGTGTGGTGGGCCAACCCAGCAGGGTTGTCTGCCTCTGCACCATGACCTCGCTGTAGTCAACCCACACTCTGAATATTGTCTTGGATTCAACATCAGCATTTTTCTCTCCAAGATCCTTCCACGCCCAGTTCCACTTC
>NW_020454191.1:0-2808 GCF_003342845.1 Nothoprocta perdicaria
CCCCTTCCTGCCTCCATCCTCCCCTCGGCTGCTTGCACACACTGACCAGGTCCCCTCTCGGCCTCCTCTTTTCCAGCCTCAACAGCCCCAACTAACTCAGTCTCACACGAGAGATGTTCCAGCCCCTTCCTCATCTTCCTCGCTCTGCGCTGGCCCCTCTCCAGCAGCTCCACGTGCCCCTTGTCCTGGGGAGCCCAGAGCTGCCCCCAAGGCTCCAGCTTTGGCCTCCGCAGAGCGGAGCAGAGGGGCAGGATCCCCTCCCTGCCCTGCTGCCAGCGGCCTCCGGATGCAGCCAGGAGCCCATTGGCCTCCTTGGGCCGCCCCATGGGCACCTTGGTGTCCCCAGGACCCCCAGGTCCCTCTCCATGGAGCTGCTCTCCAGCAGGCCAACCCCTCATCCCTGCCCTTGTCCTGGTGGGACCTCAGGAGGTTCCTGCTCTCCAGCCCGTCAGAGCCCTCCGGAGCATCGGCCACTGCTCCGGACAGAGACCTGAGGAGGTTGGAGGCCGCCCGGGAGCCCTGGGCGAATCCCGGCTGCGGGATCCCGTCCGCAGGCGACGCTCGGACGCCGCTTCCCTTGGGAAGAGGCGGAAGCTCCAGCCGCTTTACCAGCCCCCTCGGCGGGAGGCCTGGACTCACCCCGGTGGTGGAGGCCCGGACTCACCCCGATGGTGGAGGCCATGTAATCGGCGCACATCTCGGCGAAGTCCCGCTCCAGCACCCCGTAGTAGAGCCCGTAGAAGAGCAGCGAGATGCCGAAGTCCATGGCGTCCTCCGGCTTGATCCTGCAGCGGGAGGAGGCRGATCCTCAAGCACGGCCGGACCTGAGGGACTCCGGGAGAAATCCCGTGGCGGTGCCGGAGGCCGGGAACAGGCTGCCCAGGGAGGCTCCTGCTCTGGAGACCTTCCCAACGCGCCRGGATGGACTGGGTTGCTCTCCAAAGGTCCCTTCCCTCCCCGACACGCGTTGTCCCGGTTTTCCCACCCTTCCCCTCCTCCTGGTGCCGAGCTCCGGAGCGGAGCCTCCTCCCCGAGGAGCCGCTCACCTGAAGAGGAGGTTGAGGCCGAAGAGCGTGAACATGACGGCCATGTAGCCCACGATGCCCGTGGCGTAGCTGAGCTTGTAGATGAGCAGGAACCACTTATAGACCAGCCTGCAAAGGAGGCCCAGCGGGGACGAGGCTGCGGGGAGGCCCCCGGGGCGGAGGCGCCGCGGAGGCCGCGGCCGCTCCCGAGCGGTGGGACGCGCGCGGGAAACGGGAGGGGAGGCTTGGAAGGGGAGAGGCCGGGCGGCTCAGGGCGCCGCGGCAGCCTCGGTGTGTGGAGGCCAGGTAGCCTCCCGTGCGGTGGCCTCGGTGTGCGGAGGCTGGGCAGCCTCGACGTGTAGAGGCACAGCAGCCTTAGTATGCGGAGGCCGCAGCAGCCTCGGTGTGTGGAGGCTGGGCAGCCTCGACGTGTAGAGGCACAGCAGCCTTAGTATGCGGAGGCCGCAGCAGCCTCGGTGTGTGGAGGCTGAGCAGCCTCAGTGTATGGAGGCACCATGGCAGACTCAATATGCAGAGGCTAAGTAGCCTCGGTGTGTGGAGGCCAGGCGGCCTCGGTGCGTGGAGGCTGCAATGGCCTCGTTGCGTGGAGGCCACGATGGCCTCATTGTGTGGAGGCACCACAGCAGCCTTGGTGTGTGGAGGCCGGGTGACTTCGGGGCATGGAGGCCGCGACGGTCTTGTTGTGTGGAGGCACCGCAGCAGCCTCGGTGTGCGGAGGCCGGGTGACCTCGTTGTGTGGAGGCCGCGATGGCCTCATTGTGTGGAGGCCGTGACGGCCTCATTGTGTGGAGGCCGGGTGACCTCGGTGTGCGGAGGCCGCAATGGCCTCGTCGTGTGGAGGCACCACAGCAGCCTCAGTGTACAGAGGCCATGATGGCCTCGTTGTGTGGAGGCCGGGTGACCTCGGTGTGTGGAGGCCGCGACAGTCTTGTTGTGTGGAGGTCGGGTGACCTTGTTGTGCGGAGGCCGCAATGGCCTCATCGTGCAGAGGCACCGCAGCAGCCTCAGTGTACGGAGGCCATGATGGCCTCATTGTGTGGAGGCCGTGAGGGTCTCGTCGTGCGGAGGCACCACCACAGCCTCGTTGTGTGGAGGTCGAGTGACCTCGTTGTGCGGAGGCCGTGACGGCCTCATTGTGTGGAGGCCAGGTGACCTCGTTGTGTGGAGGCCGTGACAGCCTCATTGTGTGGAGGCTGGGTGACCTCGTCGTGCGGAGGCCGCGATGGCCTCGTTGTGTGGAGGCACCACAGCAGCCTCAGTGTGTGGAAGCCACGATGGCCTCGTTGTGCGGAGGCACCACAGCCTCGTTGCGTGGAGGCCGGCTGACCTGGTCGTGCGGAGGCCGCAATGGCCTCGTTGTGTGGAGGCACCGCAGCCTCGGTGTGCGGAGGCCGGCTGACCTCGCTGCGTGGAGGCCGGCTGACCTCGGTGTGCGGAGGCCGGCTGACCTCGCTGCGTGGAGGCCGGCTGACCTCGGTGTGCGGAGGCCGGCTGACCTCGGTGTGTGGAGGCCGTGCGGCGCGCGCCCGTGGGCACCCACCTGGGCGTGGTCTGCACGAGGGGCTTGCGGGTGGCGCGGAAGGTGACGAAGGCCGTGACGGCCGAGAAGAGCAGCCAGATGAGCAGGAAGCGCCACCAGTTGAGCTTCACCGTGAAGTAGAGCGGCACCACCCACATCTGGAAGAGCGTCACCATCTGCGGGCCACGGGAAGCGCCTCAGCGCGCGGAGCGGCGCCGGGAACGCCGCGGGAGCCGGCCGGGA
>NW_020454191.1:3444-5345 GCF_003342845.1 Nothoprocta perdicaria
GGGAACCCCAAGGCGACCGGAGCGGTGCCGGGAACACCGCGGGATCCAGCCGGGAACCCCAGGGTGACCGGTGTGGCACCAGGAACGCTGTGGGAGCCAGCCGGGACACCCAGGGCACCCGGAGCGGTGCTGGGAAGGCCACGGGATCCGGCCGGGAACCCCAGGGCAACCGGAGCGGTGCCGGGAACGCCGCGGGAGCCGGCCGGAACACCCAGGGCGACCGAACAGCACCAGGAACGCCGCAGGATCCGGCCGGGACACCCAGGGTGACAGGAGCGGTGCTGGGAACGCCGCGGGATCTGGCCGGGAACCCCAGGGCACCCGGAGCGGCGCCAGGAACGCCACAGGAACGCCGCGTGTCCTGGCTCCGTGTGTCCCGGGAACTGTGTGTCCCAGGAGCCGCGTGTCCTGGGAGCTGCACATCCCAGCTCCGTGTCCCCCAGTAGCCGTGTGTCCCAGGGATCCCATATCCCAGGAGCCGCGTGTCCCGGCTCCCCATGTCCTGGGAACTGTGTGTCCCAGGAGCTGCATGTGGTGGGAGCCGCGTGTCCCGGCTCCACATACCCCAGAAGCCGCGTGTCCCAGCTCCAAATATCCCAGGAGCGCATCCCAGCACTGCGAACCCTGGCACCGTGCATCCCGGCACTTCACATCCCGCCTCGGCGCATCCTCCCAGGAGCGCATCCTGGCACCGCACATCCCAACACCGTGCATCCTCCCAGGAGCGCATCCCGGCACCGCGCATCCCATCTCCGCACATCCCATCTTGGCGCATCCTCCCAGGAGCGCATCCCGACACCGCGCATCCTCCCAGGAGTGCATCCTGGTACCACACATCCCGGCACCGTGCATCCTCCCAGGAGCGCATCCCGGCACCGCACATCCCATCTCCGCACATCCCATCTTGGCGCATCCTCCCAGGAGCACATCCCGGTACTGCGCATCCCAGCACCGCGCATCCCGCCTCGGTGCATCCTCCCAGGATTGCATCCCGGCACCGCGCATCCCAACACCGCGCATCCCACCTCGGAGCATCCTTCCAGGAGCGCATCCCGGCACCACGCATCCCATCTCAGTGCATCCTCCCAGGAGCACATCCCACCTTGGCACATCCCGGCACCACGCATCCCACCCCGGCGCATCCTCCCAGGAGCGCATCCCGGCACCGCGCATCCTGCCTTGGCGCATCCTCCCAGGAGCGCATCCCGGCACTGCGCATCCCATCTCGGTGCATCCTCCCAGGAGCGCATCCTGGCACCACGTATCCCGCCTCGGCGCATCCTTCCAGGAGCACATCCCGACACCACACATCCCATCTCAGTGCATCCTCCCAGGAGCACATCCCGCCTTGGCACATCCCGCCTCGGCGCATCCACCCAGGAGCGCATCCCGGCACCGCGCATCCCGGCACCGCGCATCCCATCTCCACACATCCCATCTCAGTGCATCCTCCCAGGAGCACATCCCGGCACCGCACATCCCACCTCGGTGCATCCTCCCAGGAGCGCATCCCAACACCGTGCATCCTCCCAGGAGCGCATCCCGGCACCGCGCATCCCAACACCGCGCATCCCGCCTCAGCGCATCCTTCCAGGAGCGCATCCCGGTACCACGCATCCCATCTCGGCACATCCTCCCAGGAGCACATCCCGGCACCGCGCATCCCGCCTCGGAGCATCCTCCCAGGAGCGCATCCCGGCACCGCGCATCCCATCTCCGCACATCCCGCCTCAGCGCATCCTCCCAGGAGCGCATCCCGGCACCACGCATCCCACCCCGGCGCATCCTCCCAGGAGCGCATCCCAACACCGTGCATCCTCCCAGGAGTGCATCCCGGTACCATGCATCCCGGCACCGTGCATCCTCCCAGGAGCGCATCCCGCCTTGGCGCATCCCGCCTC
>NW_020454191.1:6840-8849 GCF_003342845.1 Nothoprocta perdicaria
TCCCAGGAGCGCATCCCAACACCGTGCATCCTCCCAGGAGTGCATCCCGACACCATGCATCCCGGCACCGTGCATCCTCCCAGGAGCGCATCCCGACACCATGCATCCTGCCTCGGCGCATCCTCCCAGGAGCGCATCCCGGCCCCACGTATCCCATCTCAGTGCATCCTCCCAGGAGCGCATCCCGACACCGCGCATCCCGGCACCGCGCATCCCGCCCCGGCGCATCCCGCCCCGGCGCACCCGGGCGCCACTCACGTTGTAGGAGCGCGGGTGCCGCTGCTTCCACTGCACCAGGAGCAGCTGGGCAACGACGAGCGTGGCGATGAGGATGAGCACCATCTCGGCGTGCATGGCCTCGTGCCCGCGGTGCTTGGCGTGCATCCGCGCGTGCTCCACCCTGCGCCGGCGGCACCGCGCTCAGCATCCGCACGGAACCGCTACGGGACCCTCGGGAGCGCAAATCCAACCGCTAAACCCGCCCTGCGTTCCCGCATTCCCGAATCCCCGGGATGGGAAGTTAAACCCACGCAGCGCCGCGGGCACATGCTCCTGCTCTGGGGGTCTTCCYGCGTGCCCCGCATTCCGGGTGTCCCTGCTGGATGATCCCTACGGATCCGTGCCATCCTCAGCCATTCCAAGGGCCCTAAGTGCGCCGGCCTCCCAGCACGCAGCAAATTCCCTCTGGGACTGGCACGGAAGGACTGGTGCCCGTGGGATTAAGGGCAAAGGGCTGTGCCAAGGATGTGTCCCTGTAGCCGCGATGTCCTGGGACATTCCGGGAATGTGGAGCGCAGCGGGGAGGCGGAGCACAGCGGGGACATGGAGCACAGCGGGAATGCGGAGCGCAGTGGGGACACGGAGCGCGGTGGGAATCGGAGTGTGGCGGGAATGCAGAGCGTAGCCAGAATCTGGAGCGCAGCGGGAATGCGGAGCGCGGCGGGAATGCGGAGCGCGGCGGGAATGCGGAGCGCGGCGGGAATTGGAGCGCGGCGGGAATTGGAGCGCGGCGGGAACTGGAGCGCGGCGGGGATCCGGAGCGCGGCGGGGATCCGGAGCGCGGCGGGGATCCGGAGCGCAGCAGGAATCTGGAGCGCAGCGGGGATCAGAGTGTGGCGGGAATGCAGAGCGCAGGGGGAATGTGGAGCGCAGCCGGAATCTGGAGCGCAGCCGGAATGCAGAGTGCAGCGGGGATGTGGAGCATGTGCGGGAATGCGGAGCGCGGCGGGAATGCGGAGCGCGGCGGGAATGCGGAGCACATTGGGAATCGGAGCGCAGTGGGGACGCGAAGTGCAATGGGAATGCGGAGCGCAGGGGGAATCTGGAGCGCGGCGGGAATGCGGAGCATAGCGGGAATTGGAGCACGGCGGGAATGCAGAGTGCAGGGGGAATGTGGAGCGCAGCGGGAATCTGGAGCGCGGCGGGGATGCGGAGCATAGCGGGAATTGGAGCACGGCAGGAATGCAGAGTGCAGGGGGAATGCGGAGCGCAGCGGGAATGCGGAGCGCGGCGGGGACACAGAGCGCGGCGGGGACACAGAGCGTGGCGGGAATGCGGAGCGCGGCGGGAACGCGGAGCGCGGCGGGAATGCGGAGCGCGGCGGGAATGCGGAGCGCGGCGGGGACGCGGAGCGCGGCGGGAATGCGGAGCGCGGCGGGAATGCGGAGCGCGGCGGGAATGCGGAGCGCCCATCCCGCTCCCCACTCACCTCCATCGCTCCTCGGGGGACAAGTGGGCGACGTCGACCTGCCGAGGGGGAGAGCAGAGGCTGGAGCCGGGATGGGTGCCCGCGTGGCGGCGTTCCCGGCAAACCGCGGCATTCCGGGTGCCCCGCGGCATTCCAGGTGCCCCGCGGCATTCCGGGCCCCCGTGTCGCGGCATTCCCCATGGGAATCAGCCAGCGGGGCAGCGGGAGCAGGGACAGGAGGCAGCCGGGAGCGGGAGCAGTCGGTACCGCTCGCATCCATGCGGCGCATGCTGGGACATGTGGCGCATCCCGGGACCCTGGG
>NW_020454192.1:0-1956 GCF_003342845.1 Nothoprocta perdicaria
ATGAGTATTGGCACAGTCCCACACTTCTCTTGCCATGTCCTTTGCAGCTGCACTTCAACTGCACCTCTACACTTCCTCCTTCTCCTAACTCCATGCTAGCACTCACACAGGCTTTTAAGCGTTCCGTCAGAACAAACGCTTGCTGCACCACCACTGCCTGTGATCTGAACGAATGCCTCTGAGCCCTAAACCACATTCTCACCCCAAACCCCAGTGTGGCGAGACATGCATGTTGGCACAGTCACAAACATCCTGGGGCATGCTCTTTACAGCTTGACAGCAACTACGCCTCTACGCTCCTTCCTTCTCCTCATGCAAACACGACGCACACGCTTTGCAAACCTAAGCAAACAGGCATCTACACACCACGACTCAGCCACCCCAATGCAGGCCACAGAAAGTAACATGTTCAAGGATGAGTGTTCACACAGTCTCCTACTTCTCTTGGCTTGTGCAATGCAGCCTCAGTTCAAGTGCTGCTCTGAGCTTCTTCCTTCGCCCAACTCTGCACTGCCACTCAGGCATCTCGTAGAGCCGTGCTCTCGTACAACCCACACCACTTCAGCCTTCAACGTGGAAGCTTTCAGGAAATGAGTCCTGGCACAGCCCCCCACTTCTCTACGCATCTCCTTTAAACACTCACTCCAAGTGGGGCTCTGCACTACTTCCCTCTCCTAACTCCAGCCCAGCACCAATTCGCATGGGGAGCTTTTCGCCAAACGAATGCCTCTGAGCCCAAAACCACGTTCTCACCCCAAACCCCAGTGTGGCGAGACATGCATGTTGGCACAGTCACAAACATCCTGGGGCATGCTCTTTGCAGCCTGACTGCGACTACGCCTCTACGTTCTGTCCTTCTCCTCATTCGAACATGAATATACTTTTGCTAACCTAATCAAACAAGCACCTAATCAAACACCATAACCCAGCCTCCCCACCTCAAACCAGATGCTGAAACATTTCCAGCAATAACTCCTCACACAGCCTAACACTTCTTTTGGCATGTCCTTTGCATGCTCCATCCTGAGGCCTTGCAGTCTTCCTTCCCTCTCCTATGCCTTTTCTGCCACTCAGGCATCGCATAAGGGCAAATTCTTGTATCATCCACTGCATTTATGGTGTGTTTTTCTTTCTGTATTTCTACTTTACTCTTTTAGCTAGTGACCTAGCTGCTGCTTCACACTTGAGGGACTTTTATTCTTGCTCTGTCTTTTAGTCACCTCTCCCCTACATTCTGCTTATATCTAACCTTTCCTGTCTCTCAGAATAATTTCTATGAAGATTGTCGCTTGTGGCATGGGAACCTCATTGTTGACCTCATGGACTTAGACTATGGTCAAAGAACATAATTATTTTTATGAAATTTTTACATGTTCTGTTTTTGTTTCCTCGCAATCAAGAAAATCCTGTGCTTATTTGCAGCTAGTTCTCTAAGGAACGCAGTGGGAGCTGGGGCAGATGAGCTGTAACCTTCAATTGCAGCCTTCAGAGGAACAGGAAAGCTTCTAACAAGAGGGATGGAAGTCCCAGGTGGCTGATGAGAGCAATGGCAGGTTGGGGAGATGAGAGTAGCAGTCTCCATAGCGTGCTTGAGGTCTGGGACACTGGTTTTTCCTACATTTCCAGACTTCTTTAGGAGTCATTCTGGATTGATTCCAGTTGGAGAATGCTGCTGTCACTTACTCTGAAAGCTGAATAACAATAATAACAATAAAATGCTTTAAAAACAGAAATGCTTCTATATTATTGATATCTCTACCATTCAGCTACACTCTGGAACTCTTTCTAATTTGCCATGCAAGACTTGAAGAAAATTTCAGAATATTTCAGAATATTTCAGAATATTTAAGGTTGGAAGGGACCTCTACAGATCATCTAGTCCAACCTTCCTGCTCAAGCAGGCACACCTACAGCATGTGGCACAGGGTGGCATCCAGGCGGGTTTTGAAGACCTCC
>NW_020454192.1:2256-7274 GCF_003342845.1 Nothoprocta perdicaria
ATGAACCTCCGTTACTGGAAGAAGAATGAACAGAAGTACTAAGTTCTGTAGAGCTTTAATGGGTCCCACTGATAAACATGAACAACAAAGGGTCTCCAGGGGCTGATTAGAGCAGAACATTGTCATCACTGATAACAGGGAGGCAGAGGAAACATACAGGTGGCTCTGATGCCACATTAACCCTTGATGTGTTTTATGAGGCAAAATGTCCAAGTTCAGCCACAGAGTTTCTGGGAAGAGAAATTCTTTCTCCACATGTTTTCCAGGTCTTGGGGACAGTATGTGAAGTGGGGTGTTCAATGATATGAGACCTTTCAGGCGTCTGTGTTGGTAGCAGAGACAACAGTCATATCAAGAGGACACAGACGTCCTCCAGTGGCTTTGAGCCCTGGCAAGGCCTTTGTCTGTCTCCAGCAGAGCCTGTCCTATGCTGGTTCATACCTGCAGCTGTGTCCATGCACCCTGTAGACACGCAACCTGCTTCCCCATTTGGCCCTTACACGGGATCTCCTGCCCTTCACTGTTGTCTTTCCATCCTCACTGCCTGTTCCCTGACATACAAAGCCATGGGATGATCCTTGACTCCTCCTGGGTGGCCTGTGCACTACAGCACCAGCCTTCAAGTGTCATTCCTTCATCCTAATGTCCCATCTGAAATTCGCAAGCTGGGGATTTTTTTGGCTGTTTTATATTTTTATACTATTTTCCACCACCAAGGAAAGCTGCTGGCTGTATGAGGGATGTCATATGAGGCGGTGGTGCATGCTCATGTAAATAAGGCTAGACACCTACACGCCTTCATTAGTAGTAAGAAGCTTACTGAGACAGAGAGAACTCTTCCTGATGAACGACTTTTCCCGAAGGCAGCAGTTGGAATCATTCTGTGGGCAGCAGGTGTGAAAACCAAAGATTTCTAGGCTGTTGGCCTGATAAACACTTCCAAAGGCACCGAGTTTCCTGTTGGTTCCCTCTTGAATATGTTAGAAACATGGACATTTTGTTGGAGACAAGATGTATCTGACATGTTGGCCTGTTTTCCTTGTGTGGTCTGAAGTATCTGCACTGAATTATACAAGCTCTTTGCAATGTCTGGAATTGCACACGTCTAAGCTTCTAAGTGAGTGGAGCTCTATGGAGTGGCAGGCACTGAGATGTCAGCGTGCCAAGAAGACCTGCCTGATGCACTACGTGGACATGGGTCTCTCAGTTGCTCTGCCAGAGCAAGGAGGCACTTGCACATGTCTTGGATCACCTCTGTTCTTTTTAAAGTCCAAAGGAGTGAGTTGGTGTGTACATCTGCCTCCCTCCCCCATCTCCACTAACTACAGTGGGAGCTGAGAGAAGGAGCTCACATGCAGGCAGCTATTTTGTGCACTCCAAAATTTTGCCAAGGGAATCCTGCTCTGAGTTTGTGGAGTGCGCAGGAGCAAATTGAACGTCACTGAATCCCAGGAGTGTGAGGTGACACCCTGGCTGTATACAGGGAGCTGAGCTCTCCTAATGGACACAGGACCCCTGGTCCCACCTCATCTGTACTCCTCTGGGCCTGACTCTGTGCCCTTGAGCTCCTTTGATGTCAGTGCTGGAAGAGACACTGCAGAGGGAAACTCTCCTCATTGCCCTGGAGGTATCCAAAGGAGTCCAGAGCAGTTGGCTCTTATGTTAACCCCTTTCTGTTGGAGAAGGAGGAAGAAGCCTGGCTTCAACACGGTTGCAGCTCCTGTTCCTCACAGCGTAGATGAGGGGGTTCACTGCTGGAGGACACCAACACATTTGAATGCAGACTGTTTGGAGTTTCCCTAAAGGCGGTGGTGGGATTCAGTTCTATCACAGACAGGAATTCAGTTCAATTACAGACAGGAAAACCTGAGAATACCAAGTGTCTTTGTGCATCCAGAAAGGCAAAGTTTTTCTATCGATCCCTCCCTTGCAGTTGTGCTGGAAACTCCAGCATCTGACATAGTCCTGCTTCAGTGTCACTGTATCAAGTGCCTGCAATGAACTATGTTCCAATTTGCACTCTCACCAGCTCCCTGTGTCCCAGCTTCACTGCGAGTGGAGTTCTGCCAGTAGTGGGCACCTCGTGCCATTTGAGATAACCAAGGAAGTTCCCCACCTGGCCCCCATCTAATGCTCTAGAAGCATTTGGGTATCACACATGCTCCATCAGAACAATAAACACAGCTTCATGCCTTGGACCACTTGTGTCCAAGAGTCAGCAGGTAATGGACTCCCACTGTCCATCTGAGATGGCTACAGCAGGTGCTTAGACAGCAAGCTCCCATGCAGACATTGTTGTAGTTCATCCTTCAGCTTGGACAAGCGGAATCTTGTGACCTCCATGTTTGTGGAGTTCTGGGAAAGGAACTGAATCCTTCAGCAGTCCATGTGCTTCTAAATCAACATAAGATGCCCGGATTGACTCATCTGAACCAATATCTAAAACATGGATAAATGAACTTTATCCTTGCTCTGAGTTAGATGTCCTGACTAGCTAAGAGATGTGAATCAGGGTTTCCACAGAGAGACATTTCCAAATTTCCTAGTCATCCTCCGATAAAAGAAATTGCAATGTTGGAATCCATTTCACTGCAAACTTTAGATAAAGAAGAGGGGTGATTATTTTAATTGCTTTCAGTGACCATCTCCCAGGAGGAGGGAGCACAAGGGACAGAGAAATTGGTGAGTTCAGCTGGGGCTGTGCTGCTGAGCAGCGCCAGGCTCCTGGGACACAGGCAGCTCGTCGTAACGTGGCAGCCCTGCCCAGAGACACTGTGTGCAGGAGCAGCTCCTGTGCCAAGAGCAGCAGGGCTGCAGGCACTGCCTTCCCTGTTGCACCCCACTCGTTCCCACTAGGGTACAGCAGGACTGACTCCTCTGCAGTCCAAGAGCAGAGGCTCCTGCTCCTCACAACACGTTCAGGCAGTGGAAAGCGGAGCTCAAGCTCCGCTTGCTGCACGAAGACCTTCTCAGTCATCGGGGGCAAGAAGGGGGATTGTAGGAGGAATGACTTTTTCTTGTGTTTGTTTCAGTTTGTTTTGTTTTTAAGTGTGTACTTAATTCTCCATTTCTTCTTTGGACAGTCCCCCATGGCCAGAGAGAGCATAATGTCCAACAGTAGCTCCCTCAACAAGTTCCTCCTCCTGGCATTTGTGGGCATGCGGGAGCTGCAGCTCTTGCACTTCTCCCTCTTCCTGGGCATCTACCTGGCTGCCCTCCTGGGCAACGGCCTCATCATCACAGCCATAGTCTGCGACCACCGCCTGCACACCCCCATGTACTTCTTCCTCCTCAACGCTCCCTCCTCAACCTTAGATCCATCTCCACCACTGTCCCCAAATCCATGGCCCACTCCCTGTGGGACACAAGGGCCATTTCCTACTCAGGATGTGTCTCTCAGATCTTCCTGGCAGCATTCTTGTTTTCAGCAGAGTTTTTTCTCCTCACAATCATGGCCTATGACCGCTTTGTGGCCATCTGCAGACCCCTGCACTACGGGACCCTCCTGGGCAGCAGAGCTTGTGTCCAAATGGCAGCAGCTGCGTGGGGCACTGGCTTTCTCTGTGCTCTCCTGCACACTGCTAACACTTTCACTATACCACTCTGCCAAGGCAATGTCCTGGACCAGTTCTTCTGTGAGATTGTCCACATCCTCAAGCTCTCTTGCTCAGACTCCTACCTCAGGGAAGCTGGGCTTATTGTGGTTTGTTTGTGTTTATTGTTTGGATGCTTTGTTTTCATAATCTTGTCCTACGTGCCGATCTTCAGAGCTGTGTTGAGGATCCCCTCTGAGCAGGGTCAGCACAAAGCCTTTTCCATGTGCCTCCCTCACCTGACTGTTGTCTCCCTCTTTGTCAGTGTTCTCACATTTGCCTACATGAAGCCTCCCTCCTTCTCCTCCACGACTCTGGATCTAGTGGCTGCTGTTCTGTATGCTGTGGTTCCTCCTACAGCGAATCCTTTCATCTACAGCTTGAGGAACAAGGAGCTGAACGATGCACTGAGGAAGCAGCTTCTGTGTGCACAACGTTAGCATCAATGATGCTCCCATGTGCCTCCATTCATAATTCACAGGGCATTTGATATCAAAGTGGTGTGCTGTTTCTTTCTTTCTTATTTTATTCTGTCACGTTCTTGTAAAAAGAAATGAAAAGTCCCCTTGGTTTTGGTCGCTTGTCCGCAGGATTCTCTCATTTGAATAAGATTCACAAGCTTGGTTGAAGCAGGACACCTGCCTTGCCCTTCCTCAGCAGAGATCACACACACGGAATCACCAAATGCTTAAGGTGGGAAGGGGCCTCTAGAGATCATATCCAGGTGGGTTTTCAATAAATATCTCCACAGAAGATCTTTCTTTTGCTCCCTGGGCAGCTTGTTGCTGCGCTCTGTCACTCTCACAGTAAAGAAGTTCTTCCTCATATGAAACATCCCGTGTTTCCGTTTGTATTGTTACCCCTTACCCCATTGCCCCTTGCCCTGTCACCGGCCACCACTGAGAAGAGCTCTTTACCTTCTGCCCTCAGGTATTTGTACATGTCGATAAGATTCCCTCTCAACCTTCTCCAGGCTAAACAGGCCCAGATCACTTAATCTTTCCTCATACGAGACATGCTCCAGTCCCTTCCTCATCTTTGCTGATGAACAAAGCTCGAGAAGCTCCACGTCCCTCTTATACTGGGGAGCCCAGAACTGCACACAATACTGCAGGTGCGGCCTCACCGGAGCTGAGCAGAGGGGCAGGATCACCTCCCTTGACCTGCTGGCAACATCCCACTGATGCAGCCAGGATCCCATCGGCCTTCTTGGCCACGAGGGTGAACTGCTGCCTCATGGCTAACTTGGTGTCAACCAGGACTCCCAGGTCCCTCTCTGCAGAGCTGCTCTCCAGCAGGTCAACCCCTAATCTGTACTGGGGCCTGGGATTATTCCTCCCAAGGGGCCTGACCCTGCGCTTGTCCTTGTTGAACCTCATGAGGTTCCTCTCTGCCAAACTCTCCAACCTGTCTAGGTCCCCGTGA
>NW_020454193.1:0-1175 GCF_003342845.1 Nothoprocta perdicaria
CATTGCAATCCCAATGCAATCCCAATGCAACCCCCATGCAATCCCCATGCAATCCCAATGCAATCCCATTGCATTCCCAATGCAATCCCATTGCAATCCCATTGCAACCCCAATGCAATCCCCATGCAATCCCATTGCAATCCCCATTGCATTCCCATGCCTTGCCCATGCGATCCCACCTTATCCCACGCCATTCCCGCGGGACGCAGGTTCTTCCACCGGCCGGCGGACGGCTCGGACGGGCTCTTCGACGCCGTATCCATCATGAACGCCGACATCCTGGGATACTGCCAGAAGGAGGCCTGGTGCAAACTGGCCTTCTACCTGCTCTCCTTCTTCTACTACCTGTACAGGTGGGAACGGCGGGAACGCCGCCGGGAACGGCGGGAATGGCAGCGGGAATGGCGGTGGGAATGGTGGGAATGGCGCCGGGAACGGCCGCGGGAACGGCGGGAACGGCCACGGGAATGCTAGGAATGGCCGTGGGACTGGTGGCGGGAATGCTGGGAATGGCAGCGGGAACGGCGGGAATGGTGGGAATGGTGGGAGTGACCGTGGGAATGGTGGGAATGGTGGCAGGAATGGTGGGAATGGTGGGAGTGACCGTGGGAATGGCGGGAATGTTGGGAATGGCCATGGGAATGGTGGGAATGGCGGCTGGAATGGTGGTGGGAATGGTGGTGGGAATGGTGGGAGTGGCTGCGGGAATGGTGGGAATGGCCGTGGGAATGCTGGGAATGGCGGCGGGGATGGCCATGGGAATGGCGGCGGGAATGGTGGGAATGCTGGGAATGGCCGTGGGAATGGTGGGAATAGCGGCCGGAAGGGTGGTGGGAATGCTGGGAATGGTGGTGGGAATGGTGGGAATGGCGGCGGGAATGGCAGGAATGGTGGGAATGGCAGCGGGAATGGCAGCGGGAATGGTGGGAATGCCGGCAGGAATGCCAGGAATGGTGGCAGGAACGGCTGTGGGAATGGTGGCGGGAATGCTGGGAATGGCGGGAATGATGGCAGGAGGGGTGGGAATGCGGGGAATGGTGGGAACACCGGTGGGAATGGTGGCAGGAATGGTGGGAATGCCAGCGGGAATGGTGGGAATGGCGGGAGAGGAGCGGGAGCTGCTGGGAAGGGCTGGGAAGCCACTGGGAGCCACTGGGAGGGAAATGGGAAGCCAC
>NW_020454193.1:3691-7268 GCF_003342845.1 Nothoprocta perdicaria
GCAATGGGGGGGGCGGCCGTGGGGGATGGGGGGAGGGGGGCGCCCCCGGGGGCACCCTGAGGTGCACCCAGATGTGGCCCGGGAGGGACCCCCGGACGGGCGATGGGACCCCCGCCCCCGGGAGCACCCTGAGGTGCACCCAGATGTGGCCCGGGATGGACCCTCGGACGGGCGATGGGAGCCCCGCCCCCGGGAGCACCCAGAGGTGCAATGGGGGGGGCGGCCGTGGGAGATAGGGGGAGGGGGGCGCCCCCGGGAGCACCCAGAGGTGCACCCAGATGTGCCCAGGGACGGACATGAGGACGGGCGATGGGACCCCCGCCCCCGGGAGCACCCAGAGGTGCGGCCAGATGTGGCCCGGGACGGGCCCCCGGACGGGCGATGGGACCCCCGCCCCCGGGAGCACCCAGAGGTGCGGCCAGATGTGCCCAGGGACGGACATGAGGACGCGCAATGGGAGCCCCGCCCCCGGGAGCACCCAGAGGTGCGGCCAGATGTGCAACAGGACGGACAAAGGGACCCGCGGCCAGATGTGCGCCCAGATGTGCCCTGGGGCGGACATGAGGGCGCGCCATGGGACCTACAGCCAGGCTGGCACCCGGATGTGCACCCAGGGGTGCCCCGGGACGGGCGCGGGGACCGGCGAGTGGGGGGGCAGCCAGATGTGCGCCCAGATGTGCAACAGGGCGGACATGGGGAGCGGCGATGGGACACGCAGCCAGGGTGGCACCCAGATGTGCGCCCAGATGTGCACCCAGGGGTGCTCCAGGATGGACACCGGGACGGGCAGTGGGACCTGCGCCCAGATGTGCGCCCAGATGTGCACCCAGGGGTGCTCCAGGATGGACACCGGGACGGGCAGCAGAGCCTGCAAAGGGAGAGAGCGCCTGGGGACACGTCACGCGTGGACACGTCACGTATGGACACGTCACGCGTGGACACGTCACATGACACGTCACGGATGGACACGTCACGGATGGACATGTCACAGATGGACATGTCACATATGGACATGTCACATATGGACAGGTCACGCATGGACACGTCACGCATGGACACGTCACATGACACGTCACAGATGGACAGCTCACGGATGGACACGTCACGGATGGACACATCACGTGTGGACACGTCACGGATGGACACGTCACATGACACGTCACGGATGGACACGTCACACATGGACACGTCACGCGTGGACACGTCACCTATGGACACATCACGTGTGGACAGGTCACGGATGGACACGTCACGGATGGACATGTCACATATGGACATGTCACATATGGACAGGTCACGCATGGACACGTCACGGATGGACACGTCACGGATGGACACGTCACGGACGGACACGTCACGGATGGACATGTCACATATGGACAGGTCACGCATGGACACGTCACATGTGGACACGTCACCTATGGACGCATCACGTGTGGACAGGTCACGGATGGACACGTCACGCATGGACATGTCACATATGGACATGTCACATATGGACAGGTCACGGATGGACACGTCACGGATGGACACGTCACATGACACGTCACCTATGGACCTGTCACGTATGGACACGTCACCTATGGACACGTCACGCATGGACACGGCCCTTGGGGACCTGCCCCCCGACGCAGCCCCCCCAGCCCTGGCTGGGCCCCTATAGGGACCCCTATAGCGACCCCTATAGCAACCCCTATAGGGACCCCAGCCCCTATAGGGAGCCCAGCTCCTATGGGGACCCAAGCCCCTATAGGGAGCCCAACACCTATATGGACCCAAACCCCTATGGGGACCCCAGCCCCTATAGGGAACCCAGGCCCTATGGGGACCCCAACCCCTATGGAGACTCCAACACCTATGGGGAGCCCAACCCCTATGGGGACCCCAGCCCCTATGGGGACCCCAGCCCCTATATGGAGCCCGGCCCCTATGGGAACCCAAACCCCTATGGGGACTCCAACACCTATAGGGACCCCAGGCCCTATAGGGAGCCCAGCACCTATAGCGACACCAACACCTATGGAGACCCCAGCCCCTATGGGGACCCTGATGCTTATGGGGACCCTGATGCTTACGAGGACCCCGACACCTATAGAGACCCCGACATCTATGGGGATTCCGACCCCTATGGGGACCCCTATGGGGACTCCTATGGGGATGCTGACCCTGATGCCTATGGGGACAACTATCCCGAGCCCTATAGGGACCCGGGCCCAGGAACAGGGGGGTTCCATAGGGGCAGAGACCCCCAGCCCCGGCCCTGGGACCCCTATGGGCACCCCCCTACAGGCAGGGATGCCTATAGGGTCAGGGACCCCCATACAAGCCCCTGGGAGCCCTATAGAGCCCGGGAGGCCCAGACTGACCCCAGGGAGCCCTATGGGGTCAGAGAGCCCCCCCAGAATACGTGGGACCCCTATAGAGCCTATAGGGTCAAGGACCTCCAGAATGACCCTAGGGACCCCTATAGATCTGGCGACCCCCAGAGTGAGCCCAGCGACCCCTATAGGGTTAGGGACCCCCAGGACAATCCCAGGGACCCCTATAGGGCTGGGGACCCCCAGAGTGAGCCCAGGGACCCCTATAGGGTCAGGGACCCCCAGGACCACCTCAGGGACCCCTATAGGGCCCAAGCTCCTGAGATCGACCCCATGGAGCCCTATAGCTCTGGGGACCCCCTCACTGAATCCAGGGACCCCTATAGGGCTGAGAACCCCCCCACTGAGCCCAGGGACCCCTATAGGGCTGAGAACCCCCCCCCTGAGCCCAGGGACCCCTATAGGGTGAGGGACCCCCTAGCTGAGCCCGGGGACCCCTATAGGGCTGAGGAGCCCCTCACTGAGCCCAGGGACCCCTATAGGGCTGGGGACCCCCAGACTGAGCCCAGGGACCCCCAGGACAACCCTGGGGACCCCTATAGGGCTGAGAACCCCCCCAGTGAGCCCAGGGACCCCTATAGGGCTGGGGACCCCCGGGCTGAGCCCGGGGACCCCTATAGGGCTGAGGAGCCCCTCACTGAGCCCAGGGACCCCTATAGGGCTGGGGACCCCCAGGACAACCTCAGGGACCCCTATAGCGCCCAAGCTCCTGAGATTGACCCCATGGAGCCCTATAGCTCTGGGGACCCCCCCATTGAGCCCAGGGACCCCTATAGGGCTGGGGACCCCCAGACTGAGCCCAGGGACCCCTATAGGGCCGGGGACCCCCAAGCTGAGCCTGGGGACCCCCATAGAGCTGAGAACCCCCCCACTGAGCCCAGGGACCCCCATAGGGCTGAGAACCCCCCCACTGAGCCCAGGGACCCCTATAGGGCCGGGGACCCCCAGACAGAGCCCAGGGACCCCTATATGGCTGGGGACCCCCCCACTGAGCCCAGCGACCCCTATAGGGTGAGGGACCCCCAGACTGAGCCCAGGGCCCCCTATACGGCTGGGGACCCCCCCACTGAATTCAGGGACCCCTATAGGGCCGGGGACCCCCAGACAGAGCCCAGGGACCCCTATATGGCTGGGGACCCCCCCACTGAGCCCAGCGACCCCTATAGCGCCGAGACCCTCCCCCCAACTGCCCCCTATGG
>NW_020454194.1:0-14995 GCF_003342845.1 Nothoprocta perdicaria
AAAAAAAAAAAAAAAAAAAAAAAAAAATCCTTTAGCAAAAATAGCAAAAATAGGAAGTTCATAGGCAGGTTGCTGACATTGTAGAATAAAATTAAATGTATTCATTAATTAATCATTCAGTCAGTTTACATGCTTTCATTCTGTCTTTTCAAAAATGTTTGCAACGACACTTTAGTGTTTGGCTAATCAGTTCCATATTCTTACATTTTTTCATGAGTAGGTAACTTGATCTGTAAGTAAAGTTTCAGGGCAGGATGAGGTATCAATGGAAACACTAAGGTTTAATTCAGTAATTTATTTAATGGTGAGAGACTTGCCAAAGTTTGAAAGAACTGTGTTACGGCTAAGTCACAGCCTTGCCTTTAATCAAGCAGTTAATTTTTTCACTGCCTATTTCTTTGTGTTCATTGTAGGGCATATTCTTAAAAATATATCAGACTAATGCCTAAATGTACTATAAAAATTTATTCCAGACTTGTATTTTTCATAGTGGCTTTTCCACACGAATTCTCCATGCTGAAGCTGGTCCCTGGTGAAAGCGATGGGGACAAGCCAGGAAATGAAATTCTGAGAATCTCAGGCTTGAACTGGAAGGCAGCCAGGGTATCCTCCAGAGCACGAGCTCAGAGAGTACGCAACGAGGCTTCTGCCTTGAATGTAGGTCATCACTCAGTTATGGAAATTCACTGCTTAGAATACCAGGCAAAGAGCTGCCATGAAGCAGCACGTTAGGGAGGCAGGGCAAAAACGTAATACTTTCTGTGTTGTAATTACAACAGTGCAGGGAGAGAGGCTCCTGTTTGTTTTAGATTTCTTTACTCTGTTTTCCCCCACACACACATTAAATGAGGCAGATGAACATCTGACATCACTACAGAGAGTCCTGAGGGCATGTTTCATTTTGAATCATACTTTAAATACAAAATTTCTTGACATAAATGAAGCATCTGTCTTTTATCTTTTTTAAACAGATTATGCTCAAGGAAAAATTCCAGGCTGAATTCTATTGTCAAAGAAAAGAGCTGTGTGTGAGCTAATCTCCTATTGTCTGCAAATCCCTGCCTACAATCCCGCCTGCAGCAATTAATGGGAGTCTTTCCCTGCTGAAATACAGGGAAATACAATCACAAACAGACAGGAATATACACACATATCAGTGCATGTTGTGGAGATCTGACTTCTGTTTGGCTATGAACTCTGCAAAAATCAAATGCAAATCGCACTTACCATTTTCATTTAACCACACAATTAGATATTCTAGGTACTGTTCTGGAAGCGCAATATTGTGTATCTAAAAGCAAGGGAGAGAAAACTAGCTTGGTTAAAATAAGAGCTGACAAACCTTTCTTTGACTTCTATTTCACTGAGTGGTCCTACTCATCAAAAGAACATCCTTTTTCATGTCTTATTTCACCTGAAGACAGCAATGCTTATCTCCCTGCCACTTCTCCAAACACTATTTTTGACCTGCATTGCCAGTATTAACCCTACTATGCTAGCCATTAACCTGTATTATCATCTTGAACCCTTGATAGATCTTGATGCATGTGAGGCATGATGATGCAATGAAATGTAGCTGCTCAAAAGAGACAGCAAGAAAATTCAGTGTAGAAGACTCACATTGGTCGTTGCTATCATGGATGATGCAGCTGAAATCTTTTGTAACACTGATCTGTTCTGATAAGCCAACATCTCCTCTCATTATTGATCTTCTTCCTGCCTCCCCATCCTCCACGTCACATATATTGTCCCTATGTTTTTATACTGGGTGGTTTTCTTAATTCCTGCATGCAGATCTCTCCATTATATTAGTTCTAATGGGGAAAACAGCTTTTCTATCCACCATACCACCAACTGTTACACTTTCCAAGAAGACGCTTTTGGCACATAATGTGATGTGGCTGTACTACTCACACCACCATTGAGATTAACACTTCACTGTAGCTTTGGGCCTGAATCAGACATTGTCCAGTATCTGTCACAATAATTACTGCAAGAGAAGAGCCCTTCTGCCCACTGGCAGAAGAGGAGCTTTAAAAGCAGAGGATGCTGCTTGGCAGACAAGAATAGGAGACCTTAATCTCATGCTTTCCCACTTCTAGCTTAATGTCATGATTATTTCATCTTGCTGGGAAACACTGTGGTTAGAGAGATGCATCTCACTCTGCACTGAGGGGAGAAGCTCACACAAGTGTCTAATTTAGCATCCCAAGTCTGATGTATACTTAGTGCAATGTTTACATAATAAATAATGAACCACTATTATCCTTATGGATGGGAGGATGATCCTTGCCCTTCCTCCATCCCCAAATCCCACCCAAAAGTTAACCTCCTTGTGTCCCAGGTTGCTGAGCTGTGGAAGGGCTATGCTGTGAACTCACCAAATGCTAAGAAAGCTTGTTTAGGATTTGTGTAATCAAACATACAACAAGCTGCCAGTAGGTCTGGAATGCAGAGCCCAAAATGCAAGTCTCCAACTATATAGCACAAGAATAGCTCCCTTAGCTGTTAAGGTCAGGAAGTGATACTTTATTTAAATAGACACCTATAGGAGAAGGGTATGATATGCATGGTTATTGGCCTAAAATAATAAAATGCCCTAAGACCTTTAGAGAGATGATATAACCTGAGTTCTCCTAGGGTAAATTATTTATGATCTCTTCATCTGAATAATTTATATTACTTTAATTTCTATGCCTTAGAGGTGGATCTCTATTATGCAGACCTAGTCATCTAAAAGTTGCATATCTAGTCAAAGTGGCTTTCTAAGGTCACCAAGCAGACAGTGGAAATATGGGCAACTTGAGGACGAGCCACACCTGCTGTCTTAGACACCTCTTTCAGACTTTCCACATTGACTAAAGCKAGTCCCTGGTCTCTGTGCACTGGTGGGACTGCCTGTGCCTGCTGCCCCCCACTGCACTCTAGGACCGGGCCTGGCTACAGGCATGGCCAACATGCCTGGCCTGATCCTGCTGTGAGGGCACAGGCAGCTGGACATGGCAACATGCAGGCAAGTGGTGGTAAAAGGCCGATGATTTGGGGAAGAGCATTAAGGAGAAAGAAAGAGCAAGATGGGGAATGAGAGGAAAGATGTGAAAATTGAAGAAATCGGGTGGAAGAAAAAAAGACAGCAATATGGGAAGAAAGGAAGAAAAAGCTCTTCTGAAACAACAACAAAAAAGCAACATGCTGCTTGCAGATGTCACTTAAGTTGGCTGTCCAAGCAGGAAGATGGATGGATACATGACCAGGTGCAGCAATCCCCTAAAATGGGGCAGGTTTTCTTTTCCCCCTTGCCTGGCTCCACATGGCTTTCCTAGCACTCTGCCCTGCTCCCAGGCGCTGACTTAATGAATCACAGTGACAGCTGGGCAGAGTATGTCACATCCCATCACATAGCACTCACACTTCCACCCTCATGCACGCTCATTCATTGCCATGGCGAGGCATCACAGAAATATGGACACAGCCCTGGATTTTCCAGCAGCTGCTGAAAGGAAGGTGACAGAGGGAGGGTCTTTGATGTCCCATCCATAGTCTACTGCAGAACACATCCTGGAGAAAACAGCCTCTTTAACGGAGTTACAGGAAGGGGAAGAAAACAGCCAGTGCTCAGACATCCTGAATATGCGTATTTATATGTAGTAGCTGTTACAAATAAAAAATATTTTAAAGCAATCACATTAATCAAGGTCTTTTTATGCATTTGCTGCAATGAGACATAAATGGAGTCACGAGTGCATGCTGAAAGTAAAGGTTAATCAAAGGCAGCTTCTAATTTTGGCAGTCACATCCTTCTGCTGGTCTTTTCCAGAAAACATTCACTACATATTTTTTCTTTTTTTCTCCTTTTTTAATCTCTCTCTCTATATATATCTATGTCAGATTTTCTAAAAATTAGGAATATATCAAAACCATTTTAAGTTTCTGGAGAAAAAAAATCGAGAACCTTTAAAATTTCAAAGCCGCTTTGAAAAGCATGTTTTCAGCTTCAGTAATTTTGACTGAGACTTTTCTACACATATTATAAAAGGACTGACTGATTCTACATTGGAGGCACTGAGTGTAATCCCTTTAAGATAACCACCTGAGCTAGCAGAAAACCTCAGAGCAGCCCCAGAACATTCAAAAATTGTACAGTCTTGTTGATATATCTGTTCTTGGGACATTATCTCTCACACACTGGCCACCTGGGAAATATTGGGAAAGATTTTATGGACCGATTCAGCATTAAATGGTGAAATGACTTCAGAGTGCAGTGAAAGATAATTGTACCTACGCCAGCTTTAAACAAGCTCACTCCAGCTAAAGAGGCTGTCTACCTGGCAATATCTGCTTTAAGGAAATGAAGATGTTGCCTGGGCTGTCACTCACTCAAACAGATCATCCGACACCCCAGGTTTTTATTGCTGCTAAGCCTTCGCAGCCCTGTTGGCAGAAGTTGCAAGAGAAGTATTAAATCAATGTAGTGTAAATCAGCTGGCCTATGTCCCTTTCCCTTGGAGCACTCCTCCCTTTGGAGCTTACACCGATCCATCTGCACAGAGCAAGGTTTGCAGGATTTCCCAGACCCTCCTCTGCTGCACACCAAGCTCATGCTGGAACAAAGCCAACTGGTGATGCTTGATCCAGTGGTACAGCAGCAGTGCTGACCTTGGCTCCGCTCTCTGCCATGAGCTGCACGCTTCCCATAAGTCATTAATTTCTAACTTTCCCCAGTCAGGAACTGAATGGCTGTAAAATAACCCATACTAAATTTCAAAAAGGGAGTGAGATAAACCAGGAAGTCATCTTTCCTCACTGAGAGGATTTTCTCCCCAAGAACAAGTAGTAGGACTGGTTCACATCCCATCTACACTGATTTCTCTTTGCTTCCTTTCTATATCCACTTTTTTTTTTTTCTTTTCACAGAGAAAGACCCCCCAGCAGTTTTTCTTTCCTTTTTTTAAACCCATTTCCAAATTCAGATCTCTGACACTCTATGTTGTTTAAATGTCTTTCCAGCTCTGGTGATCGATTCTTTCCACTACAACCCAGGCATCAGGGATAACTGAAATAAAAAAGAAAAAAAGAAAAGAAAAAATAAAAAGAGAGAAAGAAAWAAAGGTTAAAAAAGAGAGAGAGAAAGAGAAAGGGAAATGGAAAAAGACTAACCCAAATAGTTTAAAAATATGTCCTTTTTTTCTCTTTTGTTATCATGTTCATATGCAATGGCCCATCACATCTGGTAAACCCTGGAGACCATGGGCTATAAAAATTAAATAATTGCACTCTGAAACTTGCCCATTCTGATTAGGGACTGTGCTCTAATAATACTTTTTATTCTACTAAATTCCCCTCATTTTCTTTGGACATCTTTTTTGGCATCTCYTGTTATCACTTTTACAGAACCTAGCTAACAAATGTGCCATATAAACATACCACTGCTGTTATAGGATAAAGTACAGCCATCCAAGATGCTTCTGCAATAATGTGATGATTCAGAACTATTCGTGTGACTTACACATTGCCTTTCCCCACAGATACTTTATTTCGATCCATGGCTGTGTTTCCAGATTTTATCTTATTGCCACTTATAGTATTTGTTGTGTGGGTGTATTGCTCGTGAATAGAATCTAACTAGATTTACTTTGCAAATACTGTGAGCTTCAGCTGCGGTAACCACTCTGAAAGTTACTATGCCTTATCAATGTGCAAATATTATGTTCCTACCTACACTCTTTGTGCTGGTCTGCAGTCTGGCTTTGGCAGTGCTATAGATATCCAGCCTGGTTAATGCAACGGCCTAGACTGAGAATTAGACTTCCCTACAGATTTGAGGGGCTGAAACCCTCCAAAACATGTCTGAGGCTTTAAAATGGCCTAACCAATACTCCAAGTGTGTGCACGTTTGCCTGCATGAGAATGGTGTATATCAGCACAAAGGCTCTTTATCAACAAAATTCGTTTTTCTGCTTTCCACTCCTCCCCCATCTCCTCTGGCCACAGCTCAAGGGTATGTCAAAGGCCAGCTATAACCCATTAGAGGACTCAGAGACTCATGAGCTTTACTTAGGACATATGTTAAGGGAAATGGGGTGGCTACCTAGTTCAGGGAGTACAGAGCTGATCATTTTCATCACCAATGAGGAATTTCCCTTCCCCCATCTTTTTTCTTTCTGTTCTGCTCCTATTACAGTTCCTGTCAGTGCTAGATAAAAGAGACCATTAATTCTGGTAGATAGCATGGAGGAACTAGGAATACTTGTTCCTCATTATAGTGTTAGACTTAGCAGTCCCCAGTTATGAAATGCTGCAGAGGGGTCACAACAGGAAGTACAAGCAGCAGCAGTGAGTAAAATAAAAGCTTTCCTTCCTATTCTAAGATTTCAGAACTTCCTTGTCTTCCAGCTCAAAATCCTCTTACAACTGTTGCATTTATTTAAGGGATTTTTTTTCTTTTTTGGATTTCTGCCTGGGCCGCATTAAGGGCCCACCACCTGCTCACATTTACTGGCATCCTCAATTTGCATGGAAAACAGGCAGAAAGAAAATAAAAAATGCAGCTTAATCAATCCTCAGAGGAGACCTTGAAGGCACTGGTCAAAGGTCTGCAGACTGCATGAGGTACTGACTCCCCTGGCTCCCCCTGAGCCCCTGCCATAACCTTCTGTCTTTCTGCCGAGCATCGTTTCTCTTTTTCTAATTAGACGTGGTACTGCCCATCAAGAAGGCAAAAAATCTTACAGCTTATTGAATATGTACCTGTTGACTCCTGCAACACAATTTAATTAAAATTTTATAGGATTTGGAGGCAGTTTGTCCATTTTGAGGCAGAACAAATACAAATTGTCTGATCAACTCTTCTCAAAACTCAGAACAGCAATTATTTTCAACGCAGTACAATAATCTGCATCAGATCCTATTCATTTTATTTTATATGAGCTTTCAAACTGTGAGTGGAATGACATAACAGAGCAAGGCAAGCAGGATCCAAACTATTATATTCATTTCTCTGAATATCCCTGGTCGTCATTCATCAAAAGTCCCAAGGACCTTTTGGCCAATGCAGGCAGCGAGTTGAAGCACGGAGCTGTACCAGAGCAGTTCAAATTACTTTCATGATTAAACACTTACTGAGCTTAAGCTCAGAGCAGCTTCTGAGATTTAGTCTTCTCTAACAGGCAATATCATTGAGAAGAGATGGTTGTTTTCACCTTTCACACAGATTAATATGGGCTGGCCCATAATGTTTTTTCAGTTGGGCAGATCACTGTACGTGGAACTTCTCATACTGCACAAGCAGAGCAGAAAGCAACAACCCACGTGGGCTGAATTTCTTTTCTCTCCTCTGCTGTGAGTATTTGCATGGGTGGAGATGCAAGGGCTACTATGTAAATCCTGGGAAGATGGGTGAAAAGCAGGTTCCCAAACATATCCTCCCTGCTTACCACCACTGATAGCAGCAGTAGGGAGGGCTGCAGCTCCAAGACTGTGGACCACTTGGGAATGGGGGGGAAAAAAAAAAAAAAAGCAAAAACCAAAATATCCAAGCCAAACTGAAGCTTTATTCTCAGCTAAGGAAATTCTGAGAAAGTTAATAACTGAGCCCACTCCCCAGAGAGCTGGCGCCTTGCAGACAAGCTCCCTGTACCCCCATATACTTCTTCAGCGCTCAGCTTTTCTTTCAGGCTCCTGTAGCCGTTCCAGCTGGAAGAGCCCTCAGGGCCTTCCATTGCAAAGCAACCTCTGYAGCTCTGGAATTGTGTGGCTGTCAGGGCCTGGGGCCTGGTGATCATCACCTTATCAGGCTCTGCATGCAAGATGCGAAGCAAAGGAAGGGGGAAGGGAGCATGATATAGGGTAAGTATATATAGCAGCTTTTCAAGGTTGCTCAGCAGCTATTGCTAGACCAGAAATGCTGATCCAGTGACTGTTTCTTTGCCTCTGTGAACCAGGTAAAACAGAAAGGCTTGAAAAGGGAAGAGACAAACCCACCACTCTGCCTTAGGACAAACCCACCACTCTGCCTTAGGAGACGGGATTAAAAAATGCACCTCTCAAGGATTAGCCTTCTTCAGGCTCCATCTTTAGATAGGCAGCAGTGCCCATGGGCTAGGAGAACTTCAAAAGAAGGCATCAATAGAAAATGTAAATAGTATTTCCTTCAGAGATCAGTGTATCAGTGGCCAAGGCCTGAGGATTTGATCAACAAATCTGAGCCCATTACACTGCAAGCATTCCCTTCCTTGGGTTGAGCCATTGCCTCGGATTTCATAGCCTTTAAATTATGTGTTTCAGACACCTCCACCACCACCCATACAAACACACGTTTAAGAATGGGCATTCACATTTCAAACAGCTGTTCTACTTGAAAATGGTACTGCTTGGCTGCCCATCCCTGCCCCAGTGGTGAAATCACTCACTGCAGTCCCAGGCACCTGCAGAAGGAGGGTTCACCTTATCTCTTCCTCATCCTTTAATACAAAATCATCTGGGTTAGCTCACCCTGCTGAGGAGGAAGAGGCTGACTTACAGGAATCCCAGTGCTGTGAAAATTAGGCTATTAGAAAATGTTGCAAATATGTTCTACTGCTAAATGAGTCAAAACATCATATTAAAATATCATTTGTAAAGTAAAAATGATGCTGGTTGTTTATTATAGTTGTTTCAATACAGCCTCAGACTTGATCCCAGTTTTTCACAGGATCCCTGCTTGTGTATACAGTTTTTTTATGAAAATTTGCAAGATTTGTGTGTCTCTGCAGATTTAACCTGACAYGAAGAGTTCAGTGACTACATTTAAATACAACACTTGAAAACGTCCAGCCATTCAGATACTTGCAGTGTTCCAACATGCAGTTTATCTGAATGTGAAAATATAAAAATAGTTTTCCACATAGTTCCTCTATGGAACTATGGAAAAACCTGGAGAAAAAAAAAGAAAGAAAAAAATAGCAAACTACACACAAAATAGTAGAACTATACAACACAACTGCATTAAAAAAAATGGATCTTTCCTAAGATAAGCACTTGCCTGCAAAATTTCAGCTGAGCAGTAATCTCTGTGTATAGACTAWTTTTTAGCACATATAAGCATCTGGAATAATAGAATTTTAAAGGTCTGCAGACAATATGCCTATTAGGAAGATGTATATGCTTATCCATGGAATATTCACTACTTTCAACCAATAGCTTCAAAATACTCTTTATTTTCAGTTATCTTTTCCCCCACACCTTTGCACTTATGGATATCCTTCAACATTTTTATGAATATATGTGCTTGTGATTCTGTATGAAAAAAACCCTTTTCAATCTAAACTGAAATAGATTGAATTAAGCCTCRGCTGCACCGACATTAGCATGTAAATGATACTCATAAAATCAGTGCGATGTTTATTATAAAAAGTATTGAAACAGAGTGCAATATATATTACAGGCTTAATATACTAGATTTTTGTTCCAAAATACTATTTCCTTTGTATTCCTTTTACATAGGGATGTATTATACTTTTCTGCTGAGTGTTTCCCTTAATCAGATTTATAAAGCATCATTTTTGTAGCTAATATTGCTTTCATACAAGAATGCATTTTAACAGATGCTTTGCAATTACTCCTCACCAGCATTTGTTTTTGGTGTTATTTTTCTGCCACTTAACTATTCAGCTAGACATATGTAAAGATAGGACACACCTCACCACAGAATTAACTGTGTTTTAAGGTCTTTATGTAATCACATTCTGCCTAGAGACACCTTGAACTAATTTTGAACTCCTGAAAAAAGAGGAAGGTGAAGAAAGACTAGACAGCATGGTGAACAAACTCATTAAAAGGGCAATCCAGAACAACAGTTCAGGTCTCACTTCCTAATGTATACTGATTTCCAGTTCATTTCTATAATCACCAGCTTTAAAAGTTATGATGACTCTGGCAATTCTTCTTCATTTACAGGAAAAAAAAGGAATATATATATATATTCACTTCTTTCACAGTCTGTCGGTCTGTTCATATGGCTAACCATCACGTCTGTCTTTCCACAGTCCATGTCCAAAGTGTAGATGCCCTAAAAAAGACTCATTGCTTGAGTGCTTCTTTTTCTAATGTGCTTCAATGCACATATGTTGGCAATCACCTTGTGTGAGCTCATCCTATCTAATAAACTAGGCAGGACCAGGCTAGTTCAGATCTTGTGTGATACCTATGAGAAACCCCTAGAGCTAAGCATAAGAGAAAGCATAAGTCATTGTTTGCCATGGGATCACCCTCTATTTGAATCATTTAATTACTTACAGACGAACATGCAGGCTGGATGACTGCATCTAGACTTGCACACTCAGGTGCAGCTCATATGGAGATGAAATTCAGCCCCCTCCCTCAGTGTTTACTGCCAGGGCACACAAAACCCCAAGTATGTGCATATCCAAACCAGGATACTTGTTTAGGACTGCTGGGGGCCAAGGGTGTGGGGCTCAGTACTGACTTTGCCTGAGTCCTCCSCTACCCGACAGTCACTGTTAACTAATAGAAGAGCTTTAATTCAGACTGATCCAAAGATGACTGGCTTTTTTTATAAGCCATAGCAGTCTTTTTATCATCCCAGCTCAGATGCAAGGGGGTGCTACAAGGTCAATTCCACAGGTTTTAATATAGAAAACAAGAAATCTGGTCACCGTCCTAGGTCTTTGTGTTAGCAATGAGTTAATTAGGTGCCAATCAAGATACTTTTCTCTGCCCTATTTCTGCAGAAAGTTGCCTTTCCCCTCTTCTAACAGTCCTGTCTAATCTGATAGGGAAAATCTGTTCATGGTCCTTAATCTGGTAATTGGTTTAACCTTGAGCAAATCCGTAAAGCGTATCAATCAAACCCTCAGCAGTACCTGTCCAGCTTCTCATCTCTAGCTATGGCAAGCAGCTGAGGCTACAGGCAAGGATAGAAGTCTCCTCATATTCCTTTTCAAAACTGTTTACTTTTTAAGGAGGGAGATAGCAGGTAAAGTTTCACAAGTTTAATTTCTAAATCCAGGATTGCCTGTGTCACTAGTGGTATCTGTTAAATTAAATTTTGCTTCTTCGTCTTCAGTGTTTACTTCAAGAGTAATGTATTTAGAGGAAGTAATCCTCTTCTTTCCCAAATTTTCTACTGCTAAACTGCATTAACCAAGATTCAGTAATCTCATCTTGTTAGTTAGACTCCTGGTTCTTGTGTCACCTTGTTAAGCCTTTCTCTGCACCTATTTAAGTTTAAATTTGTGTTTCTTTAAGGTATTCATACATATGACTTCTGCAGACCTGCTTTTACTGGAGGTCCACCTACCACAGAGGATTTCATCTGGCATTCCCACCATGGTGATAGCTATCTGAATTTGCTGGTGAAGATTTTGTGCCCCAGGGAAGGGACACATAAACCTGCAGGCTTGTATGCRTTTCAGTGATGCTGGAGGCCTGTGAACTGCCCATTCCCAGGGAGCATAGAAAACAAGTGCAAAGGCAAGTTCTTTTGTAATAACTAGAGGAAGGCTTATGTAGGAAGCTCTTAAATAAAAAGTGAAGAGACCTAAATAAGATTTTATTGACTATATATTTTTTATATATATTTTTATATATATTTTTATTGGCTATATATATTTTTTTCTGGAGCTCTAGAATGACTGAAGACAAGTTATTTCTGCTGAGTAAATAATGAGAATAAAAAGCTATTGAGAAAGAATGCATGGGATAAATATCTTAAAAATAGAACTTCAGTAAAATAATTGTTCTGTAATTGTGTAGCAATTGAATATGATCTAAATGGAAAGCCATATGATTTAATCTCTAATAAATTCTTATAAATTGCTGTATAGCAAGATATTTTCTGAAGCCTCTTCTAGCCTTGTCTATTTCTCACTCTCTCTATAAGACTTGGAAGTAAATCAGTTTTGTAACCGTTTAAAAAAAAAGTGAGAATTTTGAAACAGCTAATCTTCACAGGATATTAGAGTCATAAATTACCTTTGAAAAGCTTGGGACAAGAATCAACTATCCAAATCAATAAATTATTCAGTTTTGTGGAACTATTTCCAGAAGCTATTATTAGTGGAGAAAATTCTCATTGAGGCTTAGTCAATGAGTTCTTCTGACACTGCACTATTAATACCCCAAGCACAAATCTTGTCAGATGTATTTACAGAAAAAATATTCAGGCTATCTGAATCTTGCCAGACATATTATGAAAGGAAATGCATTTTGCATACAGCGCTATTGTGTCTGTGAAAATTTTCATCAAATATCCACTGAAAGCATTGTCATTCTTCTGTTCAGTTGTATATTTATTTTCTAAGCTACTCTTGAAGTGCTACAATCAATTGCTTTTTCTTAAACTGACTAAAAATATCATTCAGTGAAATTCTCACATCATTTCATATAAAAAAAACCCTAAAATATCCAGTTTTATGGCTMGAAAGTATAGGTTTATAGATGCATATGTAGTTTGGCAGCTCTGGACATAGGGCAGAAATATGGAGGTGACTTTTGTGGGCATTCAGTTGCTTGCTATCTGTCCCTATCTTGCAAAAACACTTTTTAATGCTCTTTCCTGACCGGCCAGAAGGCAGAAAGTGGAACCTAGTTGAAATACAGGGTTCAAATCATCAGACCTCAGCCTTCCTCCTGTCAAGCCGGAGTTTTCCTCMCTCTTGCCCTGCCAAGCTCTCTCTCTCATTTCTTTACTATTTCAAACAGTGCTTTATCCAGCAAACTGGAATCTATAGCTACTTTTGTTTTCTATCCTTCCCTTTTGCACCCATATTCTCTCCTGTTACAAAATATCATTTCTCTGGTGATGACCTGATGCAGGGAAGACTTTAACGCACTTGTACCCATGGAAAACTTTGGAGCCAGAAATGACGCTTTCCCTTCTCTTCTTCAGAGGCAGCTGGCCTCTGAATCCATGATTCTGTCATGAATCCATGATTCTGACACTCGGCGCAATTCTGTCCTCCTGGTAGAAGAAAGCTCTTGACTGCACCCAGACCAATGTAGGCAGATCTTCAGGCTCTCCTGAGAGATGTTGTCACGGCAGCTCTGCTCTCAGCGTCGTGCRCCTGTCCCTCAGGGATGCTGTCACACCTGACAGAAGCAGTGCGAGCGGTACAAATGAAAAAGGCAGAAATCTGCAAAGTAGAGAACACCAAACAAGAGGAGGGCAGCAGGAGGGCAGGCTGCCAGGAGAGCGCTGTGGCACTGGACCTGTTTGGCTGGGCTGGTGTGGCACAGGCAGCGGTGGTGGCTGCAAATTGCCCAGCTAATATAGCAAAGCAGTGAACTGGCTTCAGCCTCCCCTCAAGTTCACTGCATTGGATTGCCAGAGAGGTCCGTGGTTGTTGCACTGGGAATAAAAATAGCTTTTGCTCACTCAGCATCACTTAGTTCAGCCCCTTGGTATGCTTTTACTTGTGCTGAGGACAGGACCAAGCCTTACTGCTTTGATCTTGAACCACTGAAGTTGAAAATCGCTCAAGTGAGCGCAGGCTCTAGYGAGGACACAAGCTAGCCCAATAAAAACGAGTGAATGCAAATGTTCCCATTGCGTGTGACAAAAATGAACGTTATTCATATATTTCAGCAAGGTGGATGGAAAATGGAGTGGGGGGTTGAGTTCACAGGTTAATACATTTGGATTTAGCAATGCAGCTGGCCAGAGAGATGTGTCTATTTTTCGGCACCTCCCCTATCTGTACTGACTAGTTTTCCATTAATGGCAGTGGGAGCTTAGACATTCCTCACAAACATAGACATACCTGCACTCTATATGCCTAAATATAGGCATCTGGAGCTGAAGCCCATCTCAGACGTAGGATTTGTCCTATTCTAGTTTTATTTCTTCATTAAATGGACACTGGTGGTTACCATCATGGGCTGTTGCTACATCACAGAGCCTAAGCCAGTAGTGACTGAGCGCCAGGAGGCTGGAAAGCAGTGGGTGGGAGGCAAGTGAGTGCTCCTCGGACAGGACAAATTGTCACTGAGATCATTGGGCTGCACGATGGGGCCAGCGGAAAGGCTGCACCGATGGTTCCTGCGCGTATGCAGCCGCCGTGCAGCACGAGGACAGAGCAGGGCAATAAAAGCAGCAGGAAGGAGGAGGAGGAGCCCTGTGGCTACAACAGGGATGTTTCCTCATGTGGGTTGCACGCTGAAGGCCGCCTTCCTCCTCGCCACACTGCTACCAGATCTTGACGCTAAATACCACAGCACGAAGGCAACAAAGTACAAGTTCTCATTTGTTTCATGTGATAAAATGCTGTTTTGATAAACCGTGCAACCTTAATATAAACTAGCAGAACTGCTGCTGAGATGGAAGTGAGAAACAGGGACAGACTGCTTTCTGTGCAAATTTTAGGCGTCACGTTCATGTGATGAAGAGTTGCAAGAGGAAAGTGAAGGAGGGAAATACTGGAGGATAGTGAGGGGTTGCCCCTGATTCCTGGGCATTCAGATTCCACTTGCGGACCACAGCACGGTGGCAGCTCTGGGTTCATTTTTATGGAAATCCTAAGCTCGTGTGCATATGTCCATTTTTTATTTGGGGTATATTAAGAACAATTTAGTGATTTGGATATACCTTTGTAAAAAGACATCTTTGATTACAAATCTTTGCAAATGAAGTTTCTCCACAGATTTCTCTCTTTTTTTTTTTTTTTTCTAAAATACAGCTAGCAGCACTAAAAAACTGCAGATGTTTCTCACTTCCTCTAGTTGTTGAAAAGAGCTATTTGAAAGTGTATGCTGTGGGGAACACAGTCACTTCCTTACCATGTTTGGCCAGAGAAAGAGACTGTACTAAACCCGGAAGTTCTGATTATTGTGCTCCTTATGAAAATATATTAAACATCTACTTTGCCTTCCTGCTGGTTTTTTTTTTTTTTKYTTKCTTTTTTTTCTTTCTTTTCTTTTCTTTTCTTTTCTTTTCTTTTCTTTTCTTTTCTTTTCTTTTCTTTTCTTTTCTTTTCTTTTCTTTTCTTTTCTTTTCTTTTCT
>NW_020454194.1:15083-17045 GCF_003342845.1 Nothoprocta perdicaria
AAAAAGCTGAGCTGTCTCTTACTTGTGTCAACGATTTTATTTGACAGACTAGAATTCTGCAACTTGGATGAAACTGGCTAAAACACAGCGCAAGCTTCAGCAAACACTCTCAGTGCACATAAGTGAAGTAATCAAAGGACCATAGTCCCCAATGAATGCTTGCTTAAGTGAGTTTATATTATAACGGCTGCAAAACAATTAGAATATGAAAGGATCGAGCATGAGAGAAGTAAACTCTGAGTAAAGGAGTACTTTAAAAAATAGTGCGTTTATTACTGTTTACATGAGAATGAAATTAAAATGCAACCATTTTCCTTTTCAAATATAGCTCTGCTGGGGTGTGTTGCTAGCTGAATATCACTTTTGAATGCCAGCTAGCAAAGCTGCTACTTACGTCTGCTTTTTTTTTCCAGCTCATGGAGGGTCACYGTCTCGAGGAAGTCAAATCAGACTCACACTTTGGGGGCAGAATCTTTTACGTGCAAGTAACATGGCATGTGTATGAACACCCAGGGTCTGCATACTGGGATGCTGGCGCCCATTTGGCACAGGGAGCTGGTCCCCCGGAGCATCCATTCTGGGGCTGAAGCACCCAGAGCTTCAACCCTTGTGCTCTGGGTTTTGCTGGCTCCACCAATGTGGAGTGYGAACCAGAGCAGTCCTCAGGCTGAATCTCTCCAAGTAGTTGTGACAACTGAGCGAGAAGGTAAGCGAAAGCCACTGGCTCTTGTCACGCTGCATGCCCCCTCCTAGCTGTGCTGGATTTTTGGCTATGGCTCTCTYGCTGCGCGAGTCTTGCTGGAAACACACTCTGTGCCAGCAAGCTAGGGATGGAGGGAGCAGAGATGGGTTTTTGGATATGCTCCCGGGCCTCCTGTCACAGCGTGCKTGCCTCCCTGCTGCACATGAATCCCACTTTTGCAGGAAATGCGCTTTGCTCTGGGTGCCCCTGTGCCTAACATAACAAAGCAGGTGAGGAGGATGCAACGTCCCACGTAGCTACGGGTGCCCATGACCCATCCCTGTTCTGACTCGCTGCTCTTGTGCCRGGCTGCAAGGTCCCTGTCACTGCACAATGCCGAGCAGTGCAACAGGAAGCCTGCAAGAGAAGAAATCTGCCCCTTTCCCAGGGATGGCCATGTGTGTGCGAGGGGTTCTCCTCCYACAGCACCCAGGCTTGTTGAGGTTGGCTCTGCTGCGTTGCTCATTTCAGAAACACTCAGACCGAACGCATCCTCCGCTATAGAATATAGGCTACAGTCTGTCAYCTGCCACCCGCCGACCCTGCCGTGCCCTCCCCCCACGCGCCACCCACGCGCTGCAGAGGTTCTGTGTGAGCAGCGCTGAGAAGCAGGATGTCTGGAGCTCTTTTTTCCCCCTCAGCCTGCTGCTCTGCAATGCAGRGAGATTCCATGCATTTTCCTGACATGACACGCTGCGAAGCAGGAGATTAGAAAAACCCCCCTCTTTGGTAGCGCAGCTCATCCAGCTTCTAACTGGAGAATATTTTCATAGCAAGTTTCAAGAAGAAAGAGTGATTCTGTATTAGTAGTGGTACTAACAGTAGGAGCAGCAACAACAGATTCTATGTGAATTCCCTGCATCAAAGAGCACTTAGTGTTGCCTATCTTAGCTTTACATGAAGGATTTCTGGGAGAACCTGTCGATTCATCCTGCTTCATAGTGGCGCCGGGAGAATTACTCTGGGACCACAACTGCAAGTTTTGCAATTGCTCTTGTGCACAGATCCTTATAGCCTTTCTCAAGCAGACAAAAAACATGCAGAGCTCTTTTTCCCAGAAAATGTTGTATTCTACTAAATATTTTTCAAGTGCCTTTCTACAAAGACGTCTCTTCTGTATCCAAACTGAGGGTTTCCAGCCACTTTGGAACAGACTCTTTCCTCCATGTTCCAGCTATCTTCTTTCCTCTGCCTAAACCTCATGAATTTCCACAATATGA
>NW_020454194.1:17245-32638 GCF_003342845.1 Nothoprocta perdicaria
AAGAAAGAAAGAAAGAAAGAAAGAAAGAAAGAAAGAAAGAAAGAAAGAAAGAAAGAAAGAAAGAAAGAAAGAAAGAAAGAAAGAAAGAAAGAAAGGAAGGAAGGAAGGAAGGAAAGAAATCCCATCCTGTTCTTCTCACAAACGTTTGTGCCACTTTCACATCAGGAAGAAGTACACGGCACAGTGTAATGATTGGGCAGCCTGTCTGCTCCCTGCATTCTCACCCTATGCTTCAGCTGAACTCATGTGCCACCTTCTCTCTTCCACCCTGAGGCTCAGTCTAGCCTTTAGACCTTGGGAGCAGCACCCAGCTCTTAAATTAAAGTTGATTTTCCCCTCCTTTTCCTGTTTTGCTTGCAGTTTCTCCTCACTTCCTGCCACACTTCAACGCTACCTGTGCTTGAGAGTGATACTCGTGATAAACTTCACTGTCGGTTAACAGAGTAAGACAGCTGAGGTTAACCATCAACCTTTGCTGGCACCCCAGAAGCCCTGAGAAGACTAGCAATGCTTTAAGGGACAAAAGATTAAAAACAGGGCCAGCTGTGGCACACCCCAGTCACACCATCATATCTCTCCAGAGGGTACTGATGGGTGGCTAAAAGCCTGGTCTTCATCACACACACCAGTGGGCATTTTCTTGTGGATTTAGACAGGAACAGGATCCAAGGACACAAGGTGTGGCCACATATTGTTTGTATTGGCTTTGGTCTTCAGTTTATTATATCAAATATTACCCAGCTTATTGCCCGCTGTGTTCCAAGCGCTACTGCTCTGCGTGCTTGGAAGCTGCTCACTTGCAACGAAGGGAGCTGGTGTCCCAGGGGCTCCCCCACTGCTGGCTCCTGTCCCAGTGACAGGCTGCAGCGCTCACCCAAAGCTGGGAGACCAAGCCAAAGGTGGGAGCATGGACAGAGGGAAAATCTTCTTGGGTTGAAGCAGCAACAGCATCTTGGCAGTCTTGGAGGGCTGCACTGACTCATTCTGAAAGCTGCCCTGTTTCCCACCTTGCCTGTTCACACGGCTGTTGTGATGCAAGAAGCAGCCCCCATCATAGCTAGGCCATGCAACAAAGCCACCTTCCTGCCCTCTTGCAATGGAGTGAGATAAAAGTGTTGCCATCAAACTTATGTCACACCCCGACTCATGCCAATGAATGTGGCCAACAGGGTGTGTTTCTTCCTATATGTTTTTATCATGTACAGCAGAAGATATATTGAACCAGTTTTCTAGAGGAGGTAGCAAAATTTAAGATATTGCATACTCAGGTATCTGAAATAATTGGCAGAAATGAATGCAGTGTTCCTTAAATTATCCATGATTCATCTCTCTATGAAATCATGCCATTTCATGTTTATCTTTTTTTTAATTTCTGTACTGTCTGAGGCTATATCTGTTCTTGTGTTTGATTAGACTTCCAGGTCAAGGGTTTTGAACTTGTTTGTCATTGTCTTCTTATTGTGCAATAAAAACACATATGCCAGCTTCATACAGTAACAAGAGCGGAAATTTAGCTTTCAAGTGAAGTTTTCAATATTTGCTTTATCACATGTAATTCTCCAGGTGTCTGAATGCTTATTGAGTCAGTAAAGATTTCCTGTGTTTATAAGGAAAAGATTATACATTTCTTTTCCAAGCACGTCCAAAGCGTATCTCTCCATGGAGTCTTTCTGACTTCATCATTTCACGACCTTCCTGTACGGCCTGAACTCTTAAGCGTTTGCCTAGCTGAGTTAATAATTTGGGTTTATGTTTTACACTGTAGACCTGGAGAAAATAGGCCTAGAAGGAACTGTAAGAGGTCATTGAATCAAGTTCTCTAACCCATCAGGTAGACTCAACTCTAGTTTACAGAATCCTGAGGCAAGGATCTCTCCAGAAGGAAAACAGTTCAAGGACTCTAGCTGATCTGTGTATAGGGCTAGTTTTGCAGCAGGCAGGAGAGGGTGCTGTTAACTCCTATGCATGCTCCATAGGTGAGATCTTTGGGAGATCTTTTCCAATCAGACTACTGTTCTGGGGTTCAATAGCATCTATACAACAGCACAGATAACAAATGATACCAGTGAATCAGATGAGAATGTTCAAATTCAGATATCACATTAATTCCTCTTACACTTCTGCAAGCTTTTAAATATTGATAGCCACAGAACTGCCTGGTTGTCTTTCAGGCTGGTGTTCCCATAACCCCAGAAGAGTCACTATACTGCCAATATTCATCTCCCTTCTCTGAGAAGGGAGAATCCCTTCTCTGAATGATGGAGAATCTTAGCCAAGGAATACATTACAAGAAGTACCGCAGCACTCCCTGGTCAAATACTATGGCACTATCCCAATAACACATATGGTGACAGAACAGGGAAATAGCTCATGCTATCATGACCTAATAGCAAAATCATATGTGAATACTGCTGCCCATTGCTCATGCTGTCCTCTAACATGCAGGTACTCGTTTCCTGCCTTCATGCCCCCTGCTAAATTATCACAGAGTCATAGAATACTAAAGTTTGCAAGAGACTTCTGGAAGTTGTCTGCTCAAAACGGGAACAATTTTACAATTAGATCAGGGTGCTCTGAGCCTTTGGGGTTTTGAATATATCCAAGGATGGAGGTTTCCCAGTCTCTCTGTTTCCAGTGTTTGGCCACTCTTGTTGCCAAAAGTGTTACTTTTTCTAATGTCTAATCCATTGCAACTTGCATTAGTTGCTTCTTGTAAATGAAAAGACTGGCCCTATCTTCTCTATAACATYCCATATGTAGCACTTCTCTTGTCCAGGCTGAGCAACCCCACCTGCTCTCTCAAGTTTTTCTCTTATATCATGTGCTCCAGTCCCTTAGCTGATTTCAGYTGGACTTGTTCCAGCATGTCAATATCTTTATTATATTTAGGAGTCCCCCAAAACATTTTCCCATCTGCAATTTCCAGCCATTCCATTGTTTTCAGCCTTGCAAGATCAAGAATACTTAAACTACTTATTCAAAGGAAATAAAAGAAGAAGTCAAATAAGGGCACAATCCCAGGGTTGTCTCTGATTTAGCATTAGACAGATGGCTCACGTTCCACCTATGTCTCTAGAGGCAGAAACAGCCCAAGTCTAAATGGGTTGCTGCTCATGTGTGGTCATGTCAAATGGTGAGCACTTGGTCCAAATGCTGGGAGTATCAGGAAAAGGGGAAAAAGGAGCTTTATAACCCTGACCAAGTACCCTGGAAAATTGTAGCAGAACCTCCCCACAGTGTTGCTTTTCTCTTATTTGGTGGATATCTTGAAAGGATAGGCAATTTTCTGAAGTCTTCTGTCAGCTAAACAAATTCCAGCAAAGGATAAAAGTCACCACAGGGCTTAGGATCTCTTAGTAGCTTGTTCTAGAGCAAAATCTCCTTCGTGAGAGCCTKTACAAGCAGATAAGTAACTGACACCATAGGTCATTTCTAAGATAATAAAGTTCAAGTGGAGGTAAGGATGGAAGCAGTAGCCCACAAGGAGCTAAGTACTGTAGGTTGTGAGGAATGYGACCTGCCTAGAAGGACAGAAAATCTTAGACAGGGCGCTGTAATTTAGACATCTAGGTATGTCTCCTTGTTCACTGTATGAAGAGCCAAGTACCATACTCAAGCGCCTCACTGGCCTCTGACCTCAGCTAAATTAAGTGCTTGGTGTCTCGCCCATAGACCATCCAAACCCAGGATGCCCCCAGGGAGCCTTTTCTAATAATGCTGCACAGCCATTACATATCAATATGATCAATTCACAATAATATCATACAATCATCGTAACATCAGCATTGCCAATTTCATGCCATCTTACTCCTGAAACATCACAGCAAGAGTAGTAAACATTTGCAATATGCACAACCTTAGACAGCAAATTCTGTGAAATATACCCAGGTGTTCCAAGGAAAAATGCAGGGGAAAAAAAAAAAAAAAGTGTGTTTGGAGCATCCGAGTGACTTCTCATATAGCTAACTTTGAGACAGATTTTTTTTTGGCCTTTACTAAATTCAGGGTCCTTTAATGCATCTCAAGTTGGGCAATCAAACACAGTCATGCTTTATCTTACTATACACTCTAAGAAAGYTTAAATTTTAAACTAAACTGTGAAAAAATCTAAAAATAAAAAGCAATATTCTAAACAAACTGCTACATGTTCCTGTGATGAGTGTTTACCAGTGGTCATACCACAGATACAACTGTTGTATCAGTGATGTCTTGGTGGTGGTCCAGAGATAATTCTACCATTGCTATGCATGACTTGAGGAAAAAAAACTTTTGTAGCTGAAGAGAATCAAAGGGCACTGTGTCCATCTGTCTGCCTTATGGCAAGCTCAGCTTGCTATTTACCGGGTGTAGCATAATTTTGAATTCTACCTTCTGTAGCTTGCATCTCTCATTTTGTCCCTTGACAGGGAGCTGACAAGCCTGAGTCACCTGGGTCCTGTGGTCCCCATTTGAACAGCCATATATTATGTGTCMGCAAGTCTCACTGAGTATTTGGGAGCAGGAGTCAAAGAGAAACCACTTTTCAGAGGGTGTAAATTGTATGCCTAGCGTGCCAGAGGAGGCACAAAGTGCACCCAACTGCTCGTTTCTGGAGTCAGCTGAACTCCTTCCCAGTCATTGCCTCTTCTCCTTCCCCATGGTGTGGAGCTCCATGGCATTGAAATAGAGAAGAACAGTGAAGTCACTAAGCAGGAAAGAACAAAGAGCTGCTGAAATTGGAATTAGCCCCTTGGTGGGAGCTTCAGAAGGAGTCTCCAATTACTTAGCTGCCTTTTCTGAAACAGACTGTACACAGTGAATGCAGCAGGCAGTATACAGGAACATGACGYTGGGCCAGGCACCTTCCTTCTGTGTGCTCAGGGTCTCTATGTGCTCCTTGCGTAATGCTGCTTAGTTAAAGACAYGGGATGCTGGCAGAGACTTTTAAAATAAGGCAGCGTCTTTTTAATCCTTACCAATTTGCAGACCTCTATAACTTCTAAGTGGAGCTGCTAAATCCCACTCGATGGATTTCGATCTGTTGGTACTTGTTTTCATTAAGTACATTTTTCACCTAGATTCCAAGTGAAAAATGCCTTGGTCTAAGATACCAAGCACAAAAATCAGTTCCTGTTTAGGAGAGATCTCCTTACTCGAAGGCCTTGGGCTGCATTTCCTTTTACTGCTTCATTAAACTAGTAAACAGACAAATTATTCCCATTATGCTATCTCTAAGCATTATGAAAACCCCCATGGCTAATGATTCATAAAAATAAACTGCTCTCTGTGCCTTATCAAATGAAGGGCAAAATATCCAACATCACAAACTAGTTAAAAAGAAAAAATTAGAGATTTCTGACTATGTAGATATCCATCTATAAGCACAGCTAATGAGAACAAAACTGATAAACTGAAAGGGAATTTTCAGATAAAAAATCACACACACTCAAAGCATTACAGAAACTGGAATAGTCTGAGATAACACAAATAATGCCATAAAGTAACTGGGGCTTTTGGGGAACCGTGGACAATGGGAGAAAGAGGAAGAGATCTGGAAGTGCCCACTAATAAAGAAATGAACCAAGACTCTGATAGGAATAGAATAAAAAAACATGTATACACTAATTAAGCCTATACTGAATTACCTACTGGAATAGGTGAGGTAATCTTTATTACCCTTTCCACAGGGAGATGTACAGATCCCATCTGAAACTGCAACAGGGTGGTGGACTCCACAGGGTCCTTGCCGAGCCCAGTTTTCAGACATTCAGTTCTTTACAGACTACCTTTACAGAATAACTAGGGCTTCTCATGAAAGATAGGCTTTCAAAATGTATATATGTCCAAATGAACTGGATGCTTTTGCAGATCTGCCCCTTCTTGTGCAAATAAGCTGTTTTCCAAGAGCCTGCCTATGTAAACATAACATAAAAAACAGCACAGGCCCTCAGTGCAGTTTGCAGTCTAAACAAGAGAAGTGGCAGCATAATTCAAAACATTTCTAATTTGTTAAGAAAGAAATACSAGTTGTTTATATTGATAACACTATAAGAACACTTTTTAATTACAAGATATGCATTGCAGTCCCTTGTACTCTTTTTGCACGGACAACTCTGGGATCATTTTCTTGATGATGAAAGGTGACTCGTCAGTGCAAGGGTTGGCCCTTACAATCCGGAGCAACAGAGAGAACCAAGGCATGAAATATTTTTTAGAATCTGAATACACAGAAATAAATTCAAAATAAAAGCCAGGAATAAAATCTATTGTCCTAAAAGCTGTAGGGCTAAGCAAGKGGTAAATAGTTTATACAAGGAATCCTTTGCCCTATGCATTCTTTGTGTAACTATAAAAGTCTATACCTTGAGCTTTTTAAATAATTCTCTGTGAGACTTAAATATGTGCATTGCYAAATGTATCAGTCACCTGGCATACATATTATTATTAAATATCTCTCCTAAAATAATTGCACAAGATCTGAAAAAAGCAATATAATCRCTTGATCATTATCAATTAGGTTTTTCACATGGCAGATCAACCATGCACAAATTTTAATGTTCTTTTAACATGCTGTGAGAAAAGTAAGACACAAAGAAGTTAGTGACAATAACTACCCTTCATATTTGGTCCATTTCACTGGGGAGCTCTACCTTTTATATCTTTATATATATAACTTTCACCAGGAATGCTTTTCCTAAAGTGGACAAAGATGTTAGACTTTCACTCTGAAGTCAATGTTATAAGTAGCTGCTATAATTATCATCAGTACATTTCAGCTTTTGTAAGAGAAAACAACAGGCTATTGCTCTGTCCCAAATTTCATTTCCTGAATGGTGGAAATTCTAGCTAATATTGGTACCTGTTGACATAATATCAAGATCATATATCATAGCACCATACCACTCCTGTGCTCCATTGCTCTTCTAAAATATGGTCAAATGTGTAACATTAAAGTAAACTAACCAGAATACCCAGTAAAGGATAGGTGATAAAAGAGAAGTGAAATTACAGGCGCTTATGATACATGGGAAAAAGGCAGTTATTCATTTCAGTCTTATTATTTTGCTGCTTAGATATGACTTCCTACTGTGTAACAAAATCACTGGTTACAACTGAAAAAAGCATTAAGAAGATGAGGATAATAAAAACCTTGCCTATTTGAACTTCATTTAATCCTCATATATTCAGTCTTGTTTGCTGGAGGTGGTAAAGTATGTATATTCTGGTCAACCAAACTACTGACTGAATTAAAAGGGTTTTTTTTTTTTTTTCCCCCATGACGTATTGTAGTTACCTTAAGGGGTAATTTAAATATGCTTGGATATGAATGGCTGAAAGGCAAAGAATGAACCTAATAGGACCTAGAGGAACTAAAACATGACCCCTTATGTGTCTGAGTGACCAATTCATAAGTTTTCCAAACTCCAGACCAACACTGAGCTCCAAATGAAATATTTCTTCCATGCAAAGATTATACTAGTTTTCCCTCAAGRTATCATCACAGTAGAACTCATTGATATAATGACTTGTGTGAGGGAGGAGAAGAGAGGCCAGTATCTATAGCTCTGAAAAGAAACAAAACCACAAAAAAATTATGTCACTTTTTCAGAGTATGTCACTCTGAGCCACTTGCAGATCCCTCTGAGATCTCTGATCTGCCTAATGTGYACAGGTCTGACACCGCCATGCTTTTTTACCCTGTGCCCCTCTCTCCTGCTCCCTAAATCAGTAATCAAAATATTGTTGGACAGTCACAATATCACTAAGAAAATTTTCTCTCCAAACTCTTTCCAAAAAGGGGAGAGCATGTTCCAGAGAAAGGATTTCCAAAATGGTAATGCAGCCTCAGGTTACCGGCTTATTTTGCTGACTATATTGGCAATTGTTGGAGGATGATAAAAGGAAGGGCTGGTGCTCACCGTGAGGCAGCCTCCTCACCCATGCAGCATGGGGATGAGAATGAGATTCAGGCAGCAATTGCTACCTAAAGAGGAACGTGCCCTCCCTGATGGGTGTAAAAAGGCTGTSAATACCTGTTCTTTCCTTTTCTTAGACAAATTCAATAATAACACACAGTTTATGACCTGCCAAGACTCATGGTGAGTATAGTTCTGCACTGTTCCACTAGGATCCATTCATGAAGCCATCCATCCCCAGTTCACTTGCCTGAACGTTCAAAATATGTCCCATGAATCATAGACTGTAATAACAGGTTTTTGTTATAAGGGTGTCCACATCTTGTRCTTTAGATATGTTTAGTGATCTAACTCCTGTGCAATTAAAAAGACCAAAATTAGTAACCACTTTCCCTTTAAAGTCAAGAGGTGCCTACAGCAGCTGACAACATCTCCTTGCTTGCTAAAATAATCCTTGTTTAACAAGAGAAACTCATTTGTAATTCCTGTCAAAGACATGGTAATTCTTAAAAGTAGCACCAAGAATGGTACATGCAGATAAGCAGTTTTCATCTTCTGTGTGTATCATGTACCTTAAGCAGCGTTCTATACACTCTAATAAAGGAGGTACTTCAGAATTTTGCTGGAGATATTTCTTCATCAGTCAGGTACTGCCATGGGCACAGGCTCCAAAGGGTTTCAGTATGTGTGTCTGCCTCACTGGAAATGTTGTTTTACATGTGAGGAAGAAACTTCTGCCTATATGTCCCTTCCATGTAAGCAGGTCACTACATGAAAATTGCACTAAATGTGTAAGAGCTCTGTGACTGCCAAAAAGAAAAACTGTCTGAACTTACAAGATCTGTAGCTGAAKGCAGTGGATAGATAGTCCTTTACCAGATTAAAAATCCATACACTGCATTTGGAAGAAGCGATCTATAAGTAACCCACTAATGTGAAGATATTTCGGGCAGAGGATAATTCCTCAGGCTTCATCTACTCTGTGGAAAGAATTCAGTATATGTGGCAGAAACTCAGCATAGAATTATAAATAATTCACATTTGCAAAGAGCAGACCATAGACCTTGATCTGATGTACAGCAAATTGGATATTTAATCCTGCAAATCTTTGTTCACTAGTGTGGCATTTACTCATGTAATTAGTCCCACTACCACCTTTGCTCAGTTTGGAGCATGTGTTTCCCATAAATATTCCTCCACACAGCAGTGCACAAGGATGCAAACTGTAAGTGACTTCCTCATAATCATTTTGTAAGATTTAGTTTATTCTTTCCGGTGGCTCATTTTCTCTTAATACTGATGACATCTTAGAAAGATACTACGCCTGAAGACCTGTGTGAATAAGATGCCTATAATATAGCACTGATGTAAGCTATATTGTTTTGGTATAAAAATCAGTAAAAGGGATTTTTAAAACAGATGTTAAGTACTGTGGGGCTTAGAGAGCCATTGATTTTTTTTCTTTTTCTTGTACTGTGTATCTTCCTGCATAGCTCTATGTGGAGGATGATGGGCAGGACACTTCGTCCCAAGAGGGCCGATGCTCCAGACAGTCCCCTCCTTACTATCCTTGAGCCCTCAATACATAAGAGTAATGACCAGCTATTCCAGTTTGGAGATCAGTTGCCAGGGTCAATCATGAAGGGATGGCCCTTTGTCCACTCCCTCCTGCACGGGGTGCTGCAGAAGTAAGTCACTAACAGCTAAGCTCCAGCAAGAGTTCACAACTTCCTTTGCTATATTTGGTTCAGGTCACAGTGTCCCTTTCCTGAAGGCCTGAAGCTCTGTTTGGTCCCCCGTCCTAGGCTGAGCTCACATGAAGTCCTAAAGTCATGCAACAAGTTCTGCATTGGGTCAAGTCCTGACTGGCAGGAARGCTGTCTCCTGCCACTGTGGTGGCAGCTTTCCACTGGACTCTGCACTAAGATTTCCTAGGTTTTTGTCTTAATGTTCACACCAGTCCCACTGTATACTATGCATGAGCTTATTGTACAAGTAACGAGAAGGACATGCAGACTCTCCATATCCCTGCTGCAAGATAAGCCTACAGTATTGATATAAAATGTAATTGATTGCTGCAGACCTGCAGCACATAGGCAAAGTATTGAAATAATCTAAAGGAGTCAATAATCTGCTATTAGACTGCAAACTTCAATACATGAGATGGCTGCTTCAAAAGTCCTAGTGAAAAATTGGTAATGGCATCCTTTCTTTCTCCGTAGCTTCAACCTCCTTCTTTCTCTTTCTTTTCATATATATCCCATATATATACTTCTCTGAGCACCCCTGGGATGATGACATGTAGGGGAAAAAAATGAAAAGGCTATACTGAGACTTAATTACACTGATACAGCTAGCAGAAAAGYCTGGATGTTTCAAATGTCAGTAGATCTGAAGATGTGTGGGCAGGATTTACAACACTCAGATGTTGCCACTGGTAACTGACTGCATTTTTAACCTTCCTATTGCTGGCTAGCAGCACTGAAAGAGGAGAAGTCTAGGGACTTGCCACCAAAAATRAAGAAGTGTATTAAAAAATAAATAAATAAAAAAGCCTAAAAACCACTGAGGTGAAGCTGGGACAAACAAGAAGGATTGCATAAAGGTTAGATAAGAGCCTTTTCTTCCTAATGGTCAGCCTACACAGTGCCTAGTCCTTCCAGTTTGCTGACATGCCACTGCTTCAGCTGCCAGGTCAGCTGCTAGAAACCGGTCTTGCTCACTCAATAAAGACAGGAAAGGAAAGAGTGAAGCTTTGCAGAGCATTTCATATGCATAGATCTGCATATGCATATCTTAGGCAGAAGATTTTGATGGAGTCCCCTGTCAAAAAAATTGGCAGCAGACTCCTGCTACAAGTGATTTGGAGACACCAAGCAATCTGACAGACTATTTGACTGTATAATGGAGTCAGAAATATAATATGAAGTAMGGAGTAACTGTTGGCAGAGGTGGTATGCACACAGTTTGGATATGAGGAATGAGGACTAAAGAGAAGCTGGAGGTTTCTGAGCATGCAACAGTGATACTGCTAGGGCACCCATCCAGAGGGAGGGGAATAAGCACATGGAAGGAAACAGGTTTCAGATTGGGGAGAAGACAGTGAAAAGTAAGAATGCACAGGAGAGAGCAAGAAGAACTTGGAGTATGTAATTACACTTCATATATCATCCAAAGATAGGGGATACTTCCACTCCTTCTGGGAAGTGCTTGGTGTCTCAGAGACCTGTCTGGGAGGTCCTGTCAAAGCTAATAGGTATTTCCCAAACTGSAGGGAGTTGCCAGGGACTAAATTTACATTATTGGTCTTAATTAGTCCCTCAAATGATCAGATTTGTGTAGCCATGAACATGTAGAAAGCTCATGGAAGTTAAGGAAACTATACAAGCTCATTTCACAGGGCCTCCAGCAAGAAAGGAAWTTTCACAGGAAGCCATGAGTATCCAGCTGCTCAGTTTGTGTTATTCCTATGTGTGCACCTAAGGGTCGTTTAGCCTCCAAACTGCAGATTGTCGGAAACTGTTCCTGTCCTCAAAAAACTTACTGTTATTCTTCTGATCTCAGAGAGCACAGCCAAACTCTGTGGATAGCTACAGTGTGGCCCTTGCTGAAAACAAATTTCTGTGCATATCAGATCACAGCTAAAAAGGATATAGAGGAGACTATTCTCATGCTGTGATACATGTGATTAAACAGTTCTGTTCCATTTAAAGACCTTTCAGAGAATGCCAGACTGTTCCTACTTTTAACCTTTAAAATGCAGCATGGACTTTGAGAGCTACTTTGTCATTTCTCAGTGTAACCCACACCTCCCACATACAGCAGAGATGATTTTAACAAGCACTGAAGCAGCCGTATGCGGCTATGCAYGTGCTAGTGACCCATGCAAAAGGTGCATCTCTCCTGAAAAGATTCTTGACCTGTATGCCTCCCGGCACCACAACAACACCTCATGTTGAGAGGTGGTTGTCATCCACAGTAGTTTCATTTTTTCTCCCCTTCCTCCCCTCCATGTAATATTGGCAAGAGAAAAGCAAAAGACAGATTTTTACTGTGTCTCACAGAGTAGCAATTATAGTTGCTCAAAAAAAAAAAAAGGAAACATGAAGTTCTTCCTGAGCGCGCTGTTCTCTGCATGATCCAAGCAAGCATCAGCTGCTCTTACAGTCACAAGCTTTGCATATGAGACTGTCTGGGATCCATCTACCTTGCCCTAACATGTCAGAGCAGTGGGATACAGTTCAGCCTTCTCTTCCAGAGATTTTCTGCTCCTAATTTATACTGAAGCAATAAGGTGAGACTAAAATCACTGATGCCTTTAATTCTCACTTCATTTTTTTATAATGCCTTGTTTGCTGCTCCTAAGGTATGCTTGTATTAAGCTAATTTCTCAAGGAAATCATTTTGACATTCCTTTATTAAGAGCCTTTCATGGGATCCTCTAGCCTCTGTCATAATCTAGGGATGAAACTATCTGTAGGTACAAGGCTCACCGTCAAGAAAAAACATGATATACATTGAGATGTCCTTAATCTAATAATTAGGTTCCTAAGTAATGGATCTACGTATGAGCTGGTTGTCCCCAATCATAAAACGGAAAGCAGCCCTAAACCCAGCACAACAGCCTGGATTGGTAAGGTTATGACTTAAGTCTCTTCAAGATTAGCATACTATGACAAGTATGTATCCCTAACATATATCGATCATTGTATAGGTATAGCTGGAACTTCACTACTGAGAGCTTCATTGACTACCCTTTCCCTTGAAAAAGGCTGTCTTGCCAATATACATAACAAGAAATGTATTTTCCAGGAGATTTTTAAAAAAAGGTTCCATGAAAAGACAGAACCTGGCAAGCACAAATAACAAGGAAAAGTCTTTTATTTTTGCTGCTGCTGCTTTCGGTTCCACTGACTAGTCCCCTCCGCTTTCTAAAAGAAGAGTTGTTTCCATTGCCGTTCTTGTTTTAAGGAAATCATGTGAAAAATTGTCCTTGTTGCTTCTGAACCCAGAGCGCTCAAGTGATACCAATGCCACCTGATGCTCTCCCCTCTAGGCAGGCCAGCAAAAGTGCACTATTGCCCAAGGTCTGGGCATTCCCGAAGGACAGAGCACAAGGAGCAGGCTGAAGGGCACTGGAGCGGGAATGGCAGGCGCACAGGAACCTGAGCGTGCGCAAGCAGCACGAAGCAGGCACTAGGCCTGAGATGGGCCAGAACTGGCTTATTTTTTTAACAGCAGCTTGCAGAATCATCGTGCCATAAAATGATGTGACAAGAAAGCTGAAAGGCAAGGTTAACATAAAAGAAGCATCAGCTGGCTTGGGGACTGTCCCAGGCTTGCCCTTGGGGAGCTTTGATATTGTCACTAGTGCACACTGCCAGGTGACACTGTGGACTAGCCTAAACAGCTCCTTTTCACAAGAATAACAAATGATGCAAATGAAACTGCTGGAAGTCTGGGGGATGCACAACTGCATGAACATATTTTCCTCTTTTGGAAATAAAGATGCTAGGGCCTTATCCACTTTTCTATTCGAAGATGTTACTCTGAAAGTGCTTCCTTTTTCTCCTCACTGGTTGATTTTATCATGCTTTAAAAAAGAGATGCAATAATTAATGCACTTTTTTCAGGCTTTTCTCTCACAGTACCTCTGCTCTAGATGTTTTCTTTGACGCAAGATCAATCTCCTACCCCAACCTTAGAAACCCAACGTGAAATTTAGTGATAATCTGAGTAGTGAGGTCACATTGAGTCACTGCAGTGTTGCATGCATGCATGCATGAAGGAAGTCTGGCAGAACCAGTCATCTGAGGAAAAAGGAGAGAGGCAGTTACACGTTTTCAAGGCAAAATATAGCTGAAGGAGTGAGATGCTACCCTAGGCAGCCTGGGCGCTGCTTCATGTACAACTCAGCTGTGCTCAGTAAAGGCAGTCACCACTCAGACCTCTGGCTTTACTGAGTCTGTGATTACAAGTCAGCTCCATCCTGGTGTGAGCAGTTTCTTAACCATACAGCTCTTCATATTGCTGGTTTTATGACGATAAAATCATATCAAGGCCCCCAAAAAGTATTATCTCATCTGACTTTTTTGGATGCCAGGGTCTAAACTACTATGTACTTTTTATTGTCTGGAATTTGTTATGACCATATCCTTTGTAAGTAAGTGGTGAAATTACACTCATGCCATCATGGAAATGACTTAGAGAAGATTTCTTTCTTTCTTCTACTTGGCTGACACCTTAGTTTCCAAAATTCTAACTGTATAGTCTCAGAGAGGATCATAAAAATCTCTAAACTTGATCTAAAAATAGTTTTCATCCATGGTGTTGTCCAATACCAAATTAGGAATCTCTGAAACAGGAAGCAAGTGCTGTGAGCTGTTTGCCATGAAGTTCTGATTTCCCTTGGAAATGCCATACTTTACTTTTTGCTTATATCGTATTGCCTACTATTACTACTATACACTCGGTCAGTGTCATGCCTCATTTGGCAGGCAGCAAGGAGGAGAACTCTCTGTTGACTCAACTTTCCTAGAGAGGCCAGATGACATAGTGCAGGTGAGGTGAGCTGAGATACATGAAAAAATTACCTAGGCAGTGATTTTCAAGTTCTTGTTTAACTCAAAAAAATTCACATGGCTCAAAATCTAGCTGTGCAGATGGAGGTGCTTAAAGATGAAATCCAAACTTGAAGGTGATGTTCAATTCTCAATTTGAGAGCATTTTAAAATATGATACCTACATAAAATATGCAATATAATATATGGCTGTGTGTCATATGAAAAGGAAGCATTGCTACAGGAAATCAAACATACATACATATGAAAATTCATAAAGTGGGTTAGGTAAGATTCGAACCAGCTGAGCAGCTGGATTTCATCCTTTCAGTCTTCTGAAATCTTTAGATACACAGATTCCAGCACGTTCATCTGTCTTATTTTCAAGAACTGAATGTTGCTGCTGCAGCTTCAAATCACTRGAAGATATAACTGAATTATTCATTGCAAATACTATGGAACATGCAAATGCATTTCTCTTCTCATTTCCTTTTTTTTTTTCATTTTCAAAACTTCTCTGGTCAATTTGTAAGTGTACTCAATATACATGCATATTGTGCAAACATGGGGCACTCTGCAAATGTCTCTTCCTGGAATGTGGTAGGTCTAAAGAGTCACATGAAACTGTTTCCACACTCAAATTTCAAGCCCTGGACTACWTGTCAAAGATAAAATGATTAAAACTCTTAGGCAAGGCAGTAATGCTGCTTTTTCATTTGTTTGTTTTGTTTTGTTTCCAATAATATATTTTGATTGAAAGTGCTGTGAATATTAGCGGTCCACTCAAATTCTAGAAGAAGATATAAACTACAGTAAATCCATCCATTTATTTGCAAAATACTGCCAAGTGAAAAACTTACTAGGTATCCAGAGCCATCTAAAAACATGATGCCACGAGACATCTTCATTTTGTTCTTTTCTTTTTTTTTTCTTTTTTT
>NW_020454194.1:32675-112064 GCF_003342845.1 Nothoprocta perdicaria
GTAGGAGACTTTGTACAGCATCACTGTCTTATTCTATATATATTGTGGTCTGTAATTAATGGTATAAATTTGACTCCGTTTTGCCACCAACACCCTCTTTATCTCTACATGTGATGGAGCAGTGGCTGCAGAATCTCCCAGTTGACAGTTCTCATTGTGTTGTATGAATTTCATGATGTCTGACAGTTTTTATAAAGCCAAAACTCTGGAAGACTGAAAAATCTCCTGAGAGCCTCAGCTTTCAATTACAAGGAGAAAAAGGAATATTTTACTCTCATAATTGAGAATACGAGAAAGAAAGAGTACCTTTTCTGCTGCACAGTATGCTGAAGGCTCATTAACCCAAAGGCAAAATAAAATGGCTCCCAAAACACACACTATTTGATTTTTTTTTCCTGAGGAGGAAGGAGGTAATGGCAGAGAAGAGTCTTAAATTTTTAAAATCGAGTGAGAGTCATAGTGGAAATCGGACCTTTAGCCTTAACTGACATCAGAAAGAAAAAAAAAAAAAAAAAGTAGACGAAGGCTCTTTCTTGCACAAGTCATAGAGTTTTAAAACGGGTGCATAGTGAAAAAAAATATAAAGCCCTTTTAAAACATTATCATATCTCAGGGATAATAGCAAATGAATCTGTCAGACAGTGTACAAATAATGGAACAATGGAAAGATATTGCCTGGAATTGCCTTTGTACAAAGTAAAAAAATATCCCATTTTTATTTGCAATTCAGTATCCTTGCGTGTTGAATAGGAAACGTACAGACAGCTCACCGGGGCCATTACAGGTTGCTGTGCATAGTAATACTGGTGTATGGGAGCAAAAAGGCATCAGCTACRTCTTCTTTTGCTTCCTCATGTCTTTTTTAATATCAGCCCTGTGGAACTGATGTGCTAAACACTGTGCTATGTGCTCCTCCTATTTTCTAGGATGCTTGGATTAGTACACATTAATAAATTTTATTTTGCTTGGTGGCTGTACGTGTCAGCCATATATAATTACAATACAAGATAGGAACTGTTCATTTCTACACCGTTTCTAAGGGAAGTAAAGGGTTACTAAGGGAAGTGGTGTTTTACCACACATTCAGCATTACACAAAAATAGTCCAGAAGATCAAAATGCTTTCATTAAAKTCTCGGCTTTTCTTTAATTAACTTTAGTACCACAATGACCTATTTTGGATACTGCTAGCATATGCTTTCTGCACGATATATACACTTAGTTAGCAATATCTTGGGAGGTGCCTGAAAATCATCTCTTTAAATATTGAGAAAAGAGCAATTTGCTTCAGGACTGGACGCGGAGCCCTGAGGGAGCAGCGCTTCTGTGGGGGCAGGGAGGCCGCACACACTCTGTGAAGCCCCACGTCTCGCCAGGCTGGCATAGGGGGTCAGACCAAAAACCCTGCGTGCCTTGCTGTTCCAGACAACCCTTCCTCATAACCAGGCTTTGGGGGCTATATTTCTTTTTTTGTTGTTATTTTTTTTWCCTCCCCTTTTATTGGGGTGAAAGTTTCTAGACTGACAGCCTAAGATATTGGTCTCTTTTTTTTCAACCATGGTGAAGAACTAGTGTGGATAAAACCCCCAAATACTACAGTCAGTCCACCTGAGCCTTCAGTTCCCATGCAGTTGTGTAGGTTTGGAGAGCTGAGCCTCATCATCTGTTCCCTTGTGCCTCGGACACCAGACACGTAGCTGATAGCCACAGCCTTCRTCTTCTGGCTAGCTTGAATTTGTGATTCAGAAGGTGAAGGCCTCCTGTCTTATTGCTATTTCATTGCTTTCTGCACACACTTTCTTTGACTTGTACAAAGTTACATACATTTTTTAAAAATATACATCTTTACCTCTTTTAAAAATTTACCAGTTTGGGTTTTTTCTGCAGAGATGAATCCACTGCAGCCAGACACTTCTGCGCGCTTCCGCACGTACTGCTCAGTCTGCACACTTTTGAATTTAGTCATGTTACATCCTGTGTTACCTGATTAAGATCAGTAGCTGGGAGTTGATCATTTAATTGACTTTTCAGAAACTCAGCTAAAAGTTTCCTGTACCTTCCCCTTTATACATGGGGAATAAAATGAAAGCCTATAAAGCACGAACCAGCACAAGTAAACAAGTAAAAGCACTTTATTCCTTAACAGCTTAAATCACTGTGAGGTCCTTACGCCACCAGGACTTCCCAAATATTTGTAKGAATTGCATGAAAATTGCATGAAAATGGCACAGGCAGGTTGAATCCTTTCAACTGCTGCCATGGGACCCAGTGAGTTTGACCCAGGCCTATGCAGTACCTTTGGCGAGCTCCTTCTCTAAAGCCATGGACATCCACCAGGTGTCCAGGTAGCAAGCTGGGCTCTTTCCTCCATGGTCTAAACTCAAGGACAGGATTTGCTGCTGTGATCCTTGAAAAGCAGACAAGAAAGGAGGAAGCCCCAAACCTACACGACCTCCCCAAGTGAAGGCCACTAACTTCGGAAAAAAAAAAATCAGATTTGCCCAGCGACACATAATTTGCTTTACAGTAACTAGTTCAAATGAATACTCAACATCTAAATACACAACTAAGGCACCAAAGAAACACACTCCCAAGCTCCCACAAAGCCTCTCTGAAAGCATTTTGGTTTCTCCAGAACACTTAGTACTCACTTCAACATTTTAGGAAAATGGGGAATATCGTAACTACTAAAGTAAATCCTCAGCTTCCAAATTTCACCGTCATTTAAGAGATTTAAAAAAAAAAAAAAAAATCAGTGAAGTGTCCTAGGCCTGCCAGCAACATGGGGTGTTGCCACTTACATACGGAATTAATTCAATCATTTCTAATTTTACAAGCTACTAGTATTTTTTTCCGGAATGTTTAGTTTTATATTAGAAGATAAATTATGGATTTTTATTCTTTTATACCAATTTTTAGGATCATTCAGTGGACAAGAGATTAGACAGCTGTGTTCCAACACATTAGCAACGTTTTAGTATTTGCCGACAACACTGCTCACTATCTTCAAAATGCTACAAGGCCTGTGTTAACAATGGAGTTAATATATTAATAAGCCAGATCTTAATTATTACAATAAGGTAGCATATTATTTAAAGAAACTATAGATATATACAGCAGAGGCTGGCTCTGTGCAACAATAGTTGGGTTCTCACTAAGAGCTATGCTATGGGTGTGGCAGAGGAACAAACAACCAGATGTTCGTCTTTATCAATTTCAGTATTAAATCTCAAAAGAATATATCAACTGAAATATATACTCACATGACAACAAATTATAAGCAATGCAACTCTTTTACTGAAATCATCTAAAAACTAGCTTCGAGGTATGCAAATATATATTACTATTGGTCTGAGCATGTATCAAAAAAATGATGATGACTGATGTCCAAATCATCTCCAAAGCGTTTCTAGCATCCCACGTACTGGCAACTTAGGCTTCACATCCAGGTCTCCAAACAGAGGACATAAATACCATCCAGGTTTTAAAACATTTTATTTGCATATTAAAAAAATTGTGCATTCCAATAATTAAAATCATTTGAACAAAAAAAAATGGCACTCGATTAACTGCATTTTACAGCTCGCAGGACCTTGGTACAGCTTTGCATTTATTCGTGTGTTACTCTAGTTTACTGTAGTCCCACCCAGGTTCTTCTTTCATCAACATGCAAGCTCTTTCATGCCACCAGGACCAAAGCCAGACAGGCAGAGGGAAAGGCAGCGCCTTCATTCAGTGTCAGTAGTTCTCTCTATTCTTTTGATGTGAAAGGGGCAGTACAGTCATTTTAAACTTTATCCAACCTCTTTGCATCTTACAAAGTTAAACAGCTAAAAGAAGTAAAATAAGAAGGCAATGCTTGTGGAATGTACAGTGCATAATTTGGAAGGGCAGATTTCATTACGATTCACCCGCTTGCTTCTCCTGTTCAATTGCTGAAAGGGGAGGGAAAAAAGAAAAGAGAGAGAGAAAAATAAAGATCAAGAAGCCGAGAAATGTATTTACAAGATAGTTACTACAGTTTTGTATAAATTGACATCTATGAAATTGAAATATAATTTTTAAATTTAAAAAAGGAAAATGCCTTTTTTTTTTTTAAGGGATTTGGTGTGGCGACGCCGCAGGCGGCTCCCTCCTTCCCTCCCTCCCTCTCTCCCTCCTTCTCTCCCTCCCTCTCTCCCTCCTTCCCTCCCTCCCTCTCTCCCTCCTTCCCTCCCTCCGCTCTTTGTCTGGCGCTGCCCCGCGCCGCCGCCCGCACTCACTTTCTTTTGAAGGCAGCGGGTTTTTCTCTTGCGTCTCTGTCTTCTTCAATTTCGACTTGTCGAATTTCTCGATCTCGGCCATGTCGGGTTTGTCGGACATGTTGGCAGGGGACTCTGCGCACACAGCGGGAGAGGGGCGCGTTACACCGGGCGAGGGCTCCGCTCCGCTCCCCCCGCTCCCCGTTCCCGGCGCGGCAGCCCCAGCTCGGCGCACGCCGGGATTAAACTGCGCAATCCCAGCGCGCGGCGCCTCAGGAAGGGCAGGGAAAGGAGGAGGGAAGGGGGAAAACGCCGATTTAATCCAGCATCAGAGCCGCCGCCTGCCCCGAGCATTTGCACGCTGCTCTGGGGGGTACAGCAGGGCGCAAGCGCCCGGGTTTCAAAGCGTCGGGGAAAAAAGGAAAAAAAAAAAAAAGAAAAAAAAGTGGAGAAAAGAGGGAAAAAATCTATATGCAAATAAGAAATACAAAATTAARCCGCCCGGAGCACAACAAAGCCCGCTCGCCGCTCCCGACGCGCAGCGCCACCGCCCTGCAGCAGCGTGGCCCTGAGACAATAGCCCCCGCGAGACAATAGCCCCCCCGCCCCACAACAGCCCCCTGCCCTGCCCAGCCCCGCTCCGCTCCCGCCGCGGCCGGGCGCGGGCAGCGGCGCCGCCGCGGGGGTCCCGGCGCGGGGGGCCGGGCCGGGCCGGGGGGCGGGGGGACCCACCGGTGTCGCCTCGCCGGGTGATGCTCAGCCCCGCAGCCGCTCCGCTCCGCTCCGCACGCGAGTATAAAGAGGCGCTCGCTGGCGGGGCGGTTTTATCCCCGCGCCTATGCAAATGCTGGTGATGTCACCGGGTTTTGCCGCTTTCCGCCTTTTTTTTTTTTTTTTTTTTTTGCTTCCTTCCCCTCCCCTCTCCCGTCGCACACGAACCCGCTACGGCGCCTCCGCTCCTGCAAGCGCGATGCGGGCGACGCCGGCGCCTTYCGGGGGGTCCGCGCTGCCGGGGGGTGGGTCCCCAGCTCCGGGGTGCCCCTTCGCCCACTCCCCTCACGGGGCCACGGGTGACCGTGACACCCCGCGGCGCAGCCCGATCCCTGCGGTGGTGGCGGTGAGGGGGGGACGCAGGGGACACAGACACGGGTGGGCGCCCCGCTCCCGGCGGGAAGGAGGGAGGGAAAGTGGGACCCCTCGGGGACTCATCCGCGGGGGCTGCTCCCAAACCGCCCCCCGCCGGCTGCCTCTGCCAGGGGAGCGAGGAAACCCGCAGCTCTTCCTGTTGCGGGGGGAGAAAGGAGCCCCATAGCCCGCCTCGCTGCCCTACCCTATGGAGAGAGGGAAGGGAAGGGAAGGGAAGGGAAGGGAAGGCAAAGGTCCGTTCCCCGGGAGGCAGAGGCTGGAGGCGGACGCTGCCCTGCCCGGCAGCCCGGGCTGTGCGACGCCTCCCTGCTTGGCCACTGCAGTCAAGGGTGGCCACCATGGTGGCACCAGCTCCAGTTTTCCTCGGGGCTCACGGGGGAGTTCAAACAGCAGGCCCCAGCCAGCAAATGAGCCTCAAAATAGCGTAATCTGGCTGGATGGGCAATTGTTGGGGGGCAGGAGGGGATGAATGGAGCGGGATACTCATTTCTGTGTATACAGTGTCGGGTAGTAAACCGAATTACCCGTGCAAAATGAGCGGGGGATGCAGGGGGTGTCTGTGCACGTGCGTGGGAGAGTGACAACACGGCAGGCAAATCTCTGCGCCTTTGTCTAGCAGCGCAGGAGGAGGAGGAGGAGGAGGAAGGGGGGAGACAGGAGACTCGAGATGTGAGAGGATGGGACAGGCCTTGTGAAAGCCGGGATTGGGCRTGTGGAAATTAGCTAAATTTCTACCGCTCCCGGCCAGGCCATCCGTGTAAAAGCRGCTCCTGGGTGCGTTGCGCCTTGCTCCCTGCCCTCCGGCGATGTTTCTCATGTGAGCGTGATTGCTGCTGAATTAAAAGCCGTGACTCGCGCGGCGTTGTTGGATGCACGGAAGGCTGTAAATACATTTCAGTCAGTTCCCCAGGGATGCTGCGTCTCGCCTCATGCCGTGCTCCTCCCCCTTGGCCAGCCATTTTTCATAACATTTCCCGAGCCATAATTTTGCAGGAGAAGATCTTGGCCCTTTGTCATTCCCAGTAAACTTCCTATGGTGAGATGGGATTTCCAGTCTATGCAGAGCCTTCCCAAGGCAGAGTTCGTGGCTTCCATTTTTCTGCCTTAGTGTATGAGCAGCTCCAAAACTGAGATTAACAGGGTGTATTGCTGTGCTGTGACCTGGGAACCGTGTGACACTGAAGGCCAAAGGAATCACTTAGGAAAGAAATGACAAGGTTCATATCGTATCATGTGGGAATATTTACACATTTTCATAAGAACAGCATTAAACGGATTCTAGGGGGATCTTCAGTACCTGCCAGCTTTGCTAAGGTATGATTTAGCACATGGTTGCTAAAATGAGTATATTACAAAGTTTACTGCTTTGACACTTTTGGGCATTGAACCTTGTAACCATGAATTGTGAAATTTATCTAGTTATCAGTTCATCAGCAGGCCCGATAATACTGTAGCCTCAGACTTCTTAGTTTGGAAAGAAGATTTTTTGACCTCTCAAGAGGTGATAAGAAATTTGATATATGTATTTTTTAGAGTTTTTCTTCCTGTCTGGCTCCTGCTATCCTTTGGCATGTGCCAAAACAAACCTGCATGTGGTGCGGGAACTCCCGAAATTGGAGTTTCTGAGCAAGCACAGTTAGCAGGGCTACAGTTTGGTTTGTCAGAAGCAGCTTGCCCATTAACAGCTTGTCCATCGCCACCTTTTGCTTTGCTCCCTTAAATCAGCATATCCCTGGAACGTAAAAGGAGCTTGGCTCATTTCGATGAACCCAGCTCCTCTGATAAGTTTTACTGATTGCARTGCTGAGAGACAAAGGCAAATAAAGGCTTTGCACTTCTGTTTCTTTGCTGCCTTCCTATGTCCCTGTTCTCATGAATTAATGCTGATAGCCACAGTTTCATCTTAAATAGAAAAACTTTATGCATTTTGTTACATATGTGCAGATAATATTGTCTCATGGAAGCAAACAAGGGTTTTATATTTCAGTGGCAAGGACATAAGCTATTTTTTGTAAAAGCAAATACTCTTTTAATGACATTTTTCATTACACATATGTGTCCTTCTATGTTTGCTTCTCTTTGTTGCTATTTGGAGAATGTAAAATTCTTGTTCTTACAAGACTGCCCTATGTCAAAAGACTATGGCGGGTAACAAACTCCAAAGTGCACTTGAATGTTGCAAAGCTGACATCCTCAGTAAGCTCCCTAGACCACCTTACATAAAAGATAGCTGGCTTTGGATATTCCTATTTTGGATATTGATGAGCTTTTATGGCTTTTAGTGCTTTGTTGGCTTTTGTCAGGAGTCCTATATCATGATTATTAAAAAAAAAATCGTAAGTACTCAGTGATGTGGTGCTAGTACCCCTCTAGACATGTCTCCCCTTAGCCACCTGCTTGCCTGTGTTAAAGGAGCACACTCTTCAGCACATTGCTGGTCTCATTTGCTAGAACTCTTGCAATGTAGTTTGCAACTGCACCAAGGGCATGAACTATACGAAGGCTGCAAGTCCTTTCTTGCATTCCAGAAATCTGCAGGGTAGGAGATGTAGTACCTGCTAAACTGTAGTTCTTATGTCTCATTTTGTATGTCCATGTTTGAAGCCTTGTAAGAAAGATCAGCGCTGCCTTTCCAGGTGAGTGTATATGATCCCTATTCGTGAACCTGGGAGGCCAGGATGGTAGAAAATTTGCCTCAGCCCTATTCAATGGGAGCTTAATCAGTGAAAGTGTCTATATCTAAAATTGATTTCAGTGGACTTTGTCTTGAGTATACTGAATCTTTTAAAATTTGAGCAGTAGCACAAACTGTATAACCTTGTGCTAATTTTTACATACTTGAGACTGCTTTTATTGCACGAACTTGATAAGTATTAGTGCAAACAAACAGAGGACACAAAATACATATGTGATAAAGCAGCAGAGATTAATTCCCGTATCAGCTTGTTATTCAAAATGGAAGAAGGGATTCTTGGCACATCAGATAACTAGACTGAGAAAAAATAATCTCTGTATGTAGATTTTTTCATCATATGGAAAACAAATTAAAGGAAGAGGAGTCAAGAGATTGCTTTACAGATTTCAGTTTCACGTGTGAAATCTTATTCTCACATGCCCCTGGTGCTTTTCTCTAGCTCAGCATACTGTTAGAGGAAACATGAACTGGGAGCTAAACACGGACAATGACTTTTTGTAGTTTCTTCATTCACTACCTAGCTGCCAGCACCAGTACAAGGGTGTTTATTGGGGCATTTGGGTGCTGGAGTGTTTGTTAGGACACACCATTTGTTTTGTGTTACTTTCCACCATACACTATCTAATAGAAGAAGAAACAATAGTAATTCACAGAGCAATGTGCCTAAAGGGAGAGTCTCCCCTCACTCCCCACCCTACCAGCTTGATTTCAGAGAAGCACCTGTAAAATGCCCCTTCTCTCTGGACAGAGACTGGTGCTAATTGGCTTTGCAAATAATGGCACTTCCTTTCTCACTGCTCTTGACAAAGGGAATTTTGCAAAAGGTCAGGACTTTAAGCAGGTAGCACTGTGGGAGAGGGGAGGCTGCTTTGGGAAGACCAGATTGTCCCACAGGAAGCGATATGCCCCAGAGCAGCAGATGCTCCTCTCCTGCACTGATCTGCCCCACTCTGGCTTTGCTGCCTCCCCTTCACCCAGGAGCAACTTTCTTTTAGTGCAGGCAGAAGTAATTGCAACGCAACAGGAATATGGTATTTGATCCTCTGAGTGGAAGGCTACATGTATGCAGTCTATAATAAAATGCACAAGATGGGAAGCCTGTCAGCTCTGGCTTCCACCTCTTGATGGTAGCTAAGAATTTACTCTATCATGTTCTGTTTTTTTTTTTTTTTTTTTTTTTTTTTTTTTCACACATAGAGGAAGCAAGAGTGGTATGTTCCAGCATTCCCACAGAGCTCTGTAAATCTGTAGGGAATCCCTGAGCCTTTAGTTATTTGCCTACACATTTCACACAGGGAATGCTTTACAAAGGTCTTTGGCCTGACAGTGTCCAAACCACTCTTTTTGGCTGGAGTTCTCTGCTACCAGATGTATGTGCAAGCACTAAGTTTAAAAGCCATCTCTAGGAATAGTGTCTGGTTGATTTACAAGGTATTTGAGAGAACTGAGAACAATAGCTGAGCACATCTCTTGTCTGAAGAAGGCATTTCTGTGCCAAAGTTCAGCAAGTATTTGTCATCGCTTCCTGGTTTTTGTAGCAACTTTTTATGCAGTTTACATGAATAAAATCAGTATTTTTGAAAGTACATAAATAACAGCATCTGCATAGTGCATCACAAACGCATCACCACCCTACTCCTAGTGCAATTCAACTCTATTTTGCAAACCCTTGATTATCCAATGCTAGGCTTAGATTCTCCTGAGTATAATAGCTAATTATATGGCATTTGTCAACAGAGTACAAAGAGAAATGGGGAGCCTGGGTTTTTATGTTACTATTGAATTTGAGTTTCTTTCAATGCAAAGATAAAGTTAGATATACATTTAAAATACTATGGCCTCTTTATTCAGTATACAAACAAATCCATATATCTGAAAGACAAGAAGGCTGTTCTTCTGTTCTTATCACAACTCCATTAAAAAAGAAAAAAGATGGCCAAAATAAACACAATGAAGGAAACAATGGCTAATGTCATTAAACTGCCTAGGCTATCATGTGGGCTAAGCCCTGAGGGGACTCATTTTACTTGCTCCAGAGAGACAGCACAGAGATGYGGAAATGCTGCTCAGTGAGCTCTTCCGAAGGCCCCTGCATACTGTGTCCACAGTACCCCCCACTCTGTGGCAGAACAAATCACATCTGATCCTGTGGATTATGTTGAGCCCAGAGTGGGGTTCCTGACCCCAAAAGCTGATATTCTAAACCCATAATTTTCATGAGTCACTGTGTATGCTCTTCCTCAGGGTTAATTTATTTAGTTCACTGCCTTTATATCACTGCCTTTGAGACACACCTCTGCTGGGCGCTTCTTCATATATAGCTCGCTCTGAGCTAGTTTTAATCTCGGGGCAACTTGGAGCTCACTCTGCATTTACTGCCGTGTGTTGATTTTCTCGGGTGGATTTTGCGACTCATGCTGGCTGCCGCTAGCTTTATCTAAGGAAGTTTCTTTAAAAGTATCCTAAGCATATTCGGCCACCAGATCCYTTGGGTTTCTGTCTTCTCGAATGCATACATCTACTGCAAACTTCTCTCTGGTATAAGATCCTAAGCAGGTACAACTTTCAAAGTTAAGGTGTGAGTTTAKCTRCCTGTCTGTGTGTTTCCATCTGTGTCTGTCTATACCTGTATTTCCTCCACTATTCCTTACTTAGATTAATTATWATTAATCTAATTATCTTATTTCTATCAAGAAAAATTAGAAACAGCTTGTTGCATGATCAGATTCAGAAATGACAGTGAGGTCTGCTCAAAACCTGGCTCGCCTCCCGTCATTCAAGCTTTTACCAGTTCACTGAGGAGCTGGTGGAGCTGCCGAGGTAAAACACACCTGGTTGTTTTAACTTTATTGAGGTGATTTGTTTGTTTGTTTGTTTTAGTAAGCGCAGTAACAGTTTTTAAAGTGCAAGAGCAAAGAAGCATTTCTACTGAAAAGGCCATGAATATCTGAGCACAAATACACATGGGCCTTTGGGAGGACACTGGCTGAAGCAAATCCATGTGCTCTTGGCTGTAGGTTGAAAAAGCCATGTACTCGCTCCCCACTTAAAATTGTCCCTTAGTCTTGTTTATATCTTTCTTTGATTATTACAACTGCTAGCACAGTTAAGCCAGGCAAGTAGATATGTGACCTTTTCAACTTCTCACGATTTTTCAGCTTATTCTGCACAGTTTGGACCAATGCTAGAGGTTAAAATTGATAAAGCTGGTGATTTTTATGTTTAAAGTGTCAGGCTTAGAAAAATGCACCCAAGGATATTATTACTAGTAGGAAAAGAAAGGCAGTGGTGGAGAAAAATAGAGCTGAGTTCATTTTACCTCGTAGGAAGAGGAGTTCTGTGAGTGACTTAGAGTTTGGAGTTGTAGAGTAGGGGGTTGTGCTGCTTGCGGAAGTGCCACCTTGTCCATCCCCTGTGAGCTGCTATCACTAGGTGCAGGTTGGCTCCTGTGTGACAGAAACAAAAGCATTTCCTGGCATGTTGGTGGGAAGACATGGCACACGTGCACAGGAAAAACAACAACAATAACAACAACATCCCAGCATTAATACGTGTTGAACTAGTGGGATTACTGCCAAAACATGTTCCTACAGGAAGGTTCATATCCATACGGAGATGCATACACAGCTGCTTTGCACTTCAGTGCAAACTGTCACATAGCAACACAGAGAATAAAAATATGTGGGCCCCACTTTTTCAGTCAGTGGGCTTTTTGCTACTGATATTAGTGAGAATATCAGTATCAGATACTCATATCTGATCTCAATATCAGATACTGATGGGGTGGCGCTCAAATTTTATTATTAGTTCGGTTATAGAATGTGCTGTAAACAGGATCCTTGTGAAACCAGGAATCATATCATACTTCCCAAATGGAACATGTCTTAATTTAGGTGCACAACCTCTTTATCTTCTGCTCGTTAGTGTCCTACACATGTAATTTGAGTTTTATTTCACAGCTGTGTTTTTGATAAAATCAGAATTAGGAGATGAGCAAGATTAGCAGCAACATAAATTGAATTAAATGTGAAAGTTCAGTGCTTCTTCCTATAAATCTGTGTAGAAAAAGCCTGGGCTATTCAGGCATAGTTTTGTTCACTAGTAATAAACTGCTGCCACCACTGGGCTGCAATCTGTATTGTCACACACTTTTAATACTACAAAGAGTTTTACAAGAGTTTTAATGCTCTTGTAAAAATAGCCTAATTATTCAAGACTTTGGGCTTATCAAGATTACTCAAGACTAGATGCTCTGGTCATTACTAAGTTCATAAAAGATCCTGAAACTAAATCCCTCGAGAATCYCTTAATATATGCTTAGATGCAATAGGAAGCCCAACTCCCCTGAAATGTGATTGCCCTCACYCATTTTTCTGAAAGCATAGCCAGATACTGAGGTGGCAGTAACCCATATACACACATGCATATGGACACAGACACACGCACACATGCTAATATCATACTCCATCATATCATATGAACTCCAGGGGTTTAATTATGTTTCTCAGCCAGAAGAAGAATGAAAGATCATCAGGTTTTGTCTTACTGGAGAATATTCTGCCCATGTAGTGATGGTTACTCTTGCATTTGCACACCACTGAAATGATTACGAAGTAGGAGGGCAATGCAGAATCATACCTATTTGGAAGGATTGCTAATTCAGACAGACTTATTTAGGAGGACAAATTCAGGCTCTTTAGCCCAAATGATTTTCCTAGAAAGATTTCTCCACCTTTAGCATGCTGTCCCTCCTAAGCACTGATGGAGACAGTGTGCGCTGCCAAGTGCATGACAAAGGAGCAGCTCTGAGTGTGCTCAACCCTCCCACATCCATGTCCTAAGAGCATTCACCCTGCTGCAGAATTTTCTTCCTTGGATGAATGTGTGCTGTACACATAGTAGCGAGGTTTCTTCAAATCTACTGTTATTAATTTTCACAGAATCCAGTTGAGATATATTTAGAAAATAAAACAGCACCTGAATATGACATCCTGCTCTTTTTGCCCCCCCAGAATTTTGAAAGATATGGTTTCCCTCAATCAAGAGAGCCATGACAAGCTGCTTCCAAAACAATTTACTTTTTTTCCCTATTTTTTAGGTAGAAAATGCAGTCAGTTATTTTCTTGAAGGAAACTGCATTGGATCAAATCAATGCAACTTCCAGTGTGTATTCTTCTAGAAGAAAAGTATTTATTTGAATCAATATTAGTAGGTGCATTTTAATCTTCAGGGAATACCTACAAATTTTCCAGGGGAAAAAAAAMCCCTTGTTTCATTAATTTAAATTTACTGACTAAAATTTCTTAGCATTTTTCACAACCTTCCTCAGCTTCTGGTGATCCATGACTTGCAGGCTGACAGCCGTTGAGCTGGAATACTGCAAATGCACGACAGTTAAGAAGCAAACTATTATGGCAAAGTGATAGTAAGTCRACCTACAAGCTGTGAAGAAACAGAGCTGTTAGAAGCATACGCTGTCTCATCACAGTCAACTGTTGGGTAAGTGGGCTGGTGAGTAGATAGTGTTTCATGATTTTTTTTTAGTTGTAGGTATATAAAAGCTCACTAGCTGAATTATAATTAGAGTATTAAAATATGCACATAAAATATACTGTGATGATTTAGCATTGCTTCTGGAAAATATTAAGATCCTAACACTAGAATAAGAGAGTTAGTAGAGGATAAAATAGAATCAGTAACTACCTTATGCTTAAAAAAGCCCCTGAGAAAAAAAATCTTTCATAGGGGCTGAGAACTGAGATAATGAGACAAAAAAACTGCCATTGATCAGAAAGAGCAGAAAAAAAAAATGTGGAGATGAAGATTCAAGTACAGTAAGTAATCAACATGAGAGAGTTGCAAGGATCAAATAGAAAGACTATTATTGCCATTTGCATCCATTATTGATGTGGATGCTCCACTATCCTCTGGAAGAAGCATGAGATTTTATATTCCCTCAAGAGAACAGATTAACACAACTGTACCTTATCTTTGTAACCTTTTTTTTCTGAGTCATGTTGAGCTCTTATCTTCAATACCTTGTGGTAATGTCATCCAAAGTTTATTTTTAGTAACTAAGGAAGATTGTTTTACAACAACTGTGAATGTTCAGGATTCCAAATCTCACTGGAGATCCTCTTGTCTTACAAGAGTCTTACATGATTATGAATGGTAAACAGGTACTTCCAAGTGTTCTTTCCCCTATATGTCATTCATTTCCTTTTCTAAATCTCTGCCAGGATCCCTCTTCTTATCCTCTTTTGAAAGTAACCAATCCAAGTTCTATCAGTTTCCTTTCAGATGGRCTTATTTCAGGACTTCCAAGACTGTTTCTGTATATTTGCTAGGCAGAGAATGCAATGAAACACAGTGACCAGARTTCAGTCACATCTGTGACATCACCCAGCACTTATTTATGTAGTCAAAATGGTAGTATTGTTATTCAATGCTGAGACAGTGATCCCAGKTGAGGACAAATTACTCATTATTTTTATATGACATGCTAATATTGTCAGGATTATTTTCTTTTGTTCTATTAATACAGTCCAGTGTTTTCTTTCCTTTCTTTCCCTTTCGGGAGTGTGATAGAGCRGAGCTCCTTACTGAGGTGGAAAAAGAAAGCTTTTTTTTTAATTATTTATTTATTGCAGACTTTTGGTTCAAATCGGGCTTCAGCAACCTCATGTTACTTCACCTCTCCTGCTTCCCCTTCATCTTCTCTCCTCCTCCTCCACCTCCTCTCTTCTCCTTCTCCCTGAGGGTCATTTCAACAACTCTGAAGATACTAAAGTACTGAAGATACTTTTTTTTTTTCCATAAAGTCATGCTTTCAATGCATTTCAATGCATTTTCATTAGTAATCACTAATGAAGAAAAAGCACTAGAGAAAGAAGAGAAAAATACCACAAAATATAGACTGGGCAATGGGATATTTGAAAAGGGTACAGTTTTGCTGATATAAGACCACGTGGAGCTGCACATGAATAGTATTAATGCATAGGTGAATGTACTTCTCAAAATGAGCTATCCAATCCATTATGAAATGCTTTGGGCATTTTTTTGGACCTCAGTAGTTTSATTAGCCCTCTTCTTTTTATATCTTGAAATAGCCACAGACAAAGAATTCACATATGTGACTGCTTTTTATTTCAGCCATCAACTGTATGAATCTTTTTTTTTTTGTCATCCAAAGCCCCTTTTGAAATCAATGAATTATCAGAAGTCACCTTGCATAAAGAGCCATTTATGCTCATTAATGTGGATATTTGCCCATCTGCACCTGCCTTCCATAGTATCATAGAATGCTTAAGGTTGGAAGGGACCTCAGAGGTCATCTAGTCCAACCGCCCTGCTCACGCAGGGTCACCTAGAGCACATGGCACAGGGCTGCATCCAAGCAGGTTTTAAAGATCTCCAAAGGAGACTCCACAACCTCTCTGGGCAGCCTGTTCCAGGGCTCTGTCATCCTCACTGTCAAAAAGTGTTTTCTCAAGTTCCTGTGGAACTTTTGGTGCCTCAGCTTGTGGCTGTTTCCTCTAGTCCTRTCGCTGGCCACCACTGAAAAGAGGCTGGCCCCCTCCTCCTCACTGCCTCCCTTGAGGTATTTATACACACTGATCAGGTCCCCCCTCAGCCTTCTCTTCTCCGGGCTGAACAGACCCAGCTCCCTCAGCCTTTGCTCATAGGGCAGATGTTCCAGGCCTCTGATCATCCTCGTAGCCCTGCGCTGGACTCTCTCCAGCAGCTCCACATCCCTCTTGTACTGGGGAGCCTAGAACTGGACGCAGTACTCCAGATGTGGCCTCACCAGGGCTGTGTAGAGGGGGACGATCACCTCTCTCGACCTGCTGGAGTCGCTTTTCTTAATGCACTGCAGGATCCCGTTGGCCTTCTTGGCCACCAGGGCACACTGCTGACTCATGGTCAACTTGTCGTCCACCATGACACCCAGGTCCCTCTCTGCGGGACTGCTCTCCAGCAGGTCCACCCCTAATCTGTACTGGTGTCCAGGGTTATTCTTCCCCAAGTGCAGGACCCTGCACTTGCCCTTGTTGAACTTCATGAGATTTCTCACYGCCCAGTTGTCCAGTCTATCCAGGTCCCTCTGGATGGCAGCACAGCCCTCAGGGCTATCAGCTACTCCTCCCACTTAGTAACTCACCTTGTATTGAAAACCTTAATAGGTAATAGGTTATTTTCCTTGCGCATGYGAGGATATGCTATGAATGATATCTAAATCAGTATTCCATTAAGCATTCACCTTTGTTCTGTAGTTCAGCAACAAACTAGGTAAATCTTTTGCTCATTCTCCCATATCTACCATAGTATCGGGAGTGCCGAGGGGGCCTGAAATTAGCTGAGATGGGAGGAATCTAAGATACCTGTTGGCACTTCCAGCTAAAAATGTATTTGGGAGAGAAAACTACTATATGTTTTCAATTAACATGTAAAGGAAGTAAAAAGTAAAGGAGATGCTGCTAATGGAGAAAGAATTAAATATAAAGTGAGACTGGTAGCCTGCCTTGGAGAATGGGTTAATACTTTTCTGACAAAAAAATTTGCTCTCAGCAATTTTTGATATAAGGGGAAGAATTCAAAAGAAACCCAATAAAATGACTTAGTATAAATGTGAATTTAGGATAATAATTTATATAAATCTGCCGCTTTTCAAATGATGTATTATACCACTGTTGTAATTGCTTAATATCAAAACTCCTGAGATTTTGCAAATACATCATCAGCATTAAATGAATGAAATCCAGGCTGCCATAATTCGGATGACCATCACAGGCAGTGCTTCACTGAACATTTATGTATGGCCTGAGAGCAGCAGAAAATTACATGTGCCCTAATCCCCTGCCACACTTCTCCTGCACTCTATGATGGGTGACGAGAGAAGTCCTCAGGGGAAGACACCGTCTGCTCGTGATCACCGTTTCCATCTGTTAATGCAGACGGAAAAGCAGCGTTTCCCACAGGTGGTCCTGTTCCCCAAGCTCTTCTGCTGGTGCCTGGGGGATGCCGGGCACCTCCCTGCCTGTCAAGCAGTTCCGCCAGCCATCTGTGGAGCCCAGGAGGAGCCTGCGCAGCTGCTCCTTCTCTGCACTGTGGCCTCCAGGGATGGACGGAGTTGTGGGTAAAAAGGTCTATTCAGGCCCTGAGGGGTGAAATCCTTCTTCTTACTTCTCAGGAGAGCATTTGAAGCCTAAAGTGCAGCCCCCTCCCCCTGCACCACCACYGTGTTAGTGGGATGGAAATGTTGCACAGACATGAATGCGAGAGTTGGAACATGAGACAAGAAAGACCCTCATTTTAAACTGCAAAATCTCCTATTTCTCAGATGATTTTGGAATTTTTTTTTTGTTTGTTTGTTTTTCTCAGAAGGCCATTGCTCTCATTACCTTCCACCACCATCACTTAGTTGAAGAGCAGAGGCCCGTCCATCTATGTGTGGAGCATGACAGCATTAAATACCTGCACTTATGGGACAGCCATTCCTGAGAAAATATGAAGGACTGAAGCTTGGTCCTCCACTCCAAGAAAACTTAATCTAAGAGAGGAAACACAGTATTCCTTTTGGGAGCCATGGAATAAAACAGTCCATGAAAATAGGTGGAATGGGTTATTATCTGTGATTTACATGAACTGAATTTTGAAGAAATGCTTTTAATCTTTCTACTCATTTGTCTTGGCTAGTTTATTCTGATACTGCTGTTTTAACTATAAAGCATMGTAAAAATCAACTAGTTAGGAAAAAAAGCTACAACAGGATGCATATGTTTTCATTTTATATTTCGTAATTTCACCCTCATATTCCTCTAATATTTTCTATGAAGGACATGTAAAAGAAATATCACAGGCCARTAAGGAAAGAAAGTGAATAGCAGATAAGTAGGAAAGGCTGAGGCATCTTTCAGTTTTAGTCTTYCCAAAAGGTGAAGTGTGCCAAGGACTAAATCTCATTAATTTAGACCAATGAAAACAGGGCTGAAGTTCAAGCTAAGTGAGGATCAGGTTAAACAGTGTGGGTAAGATAAATGTATTCAAGCTGACTCRTTCTGATGAAATTTGACTTAAAATATCTATGGGGCAAATCAAAGCAATCTCTTATGCACAGGGAGTTCTTCAAAGAAGGTAAAGACAGGAGAGGTTTCTGGAGAGCAGGAAAGGTCAAAGATGGTATTCATTTTTAAATAGTGGAAAAATACACAATTATAGACCTGAGAGCGCAGCTTCAAACCTCAGAAAAAAAATGAAATACCCAGGAGATAATGTGATGATAAAAATCTGTCAGCTGGAATTCAAGACAAGGTAATTTCTTATTTTTGGATATGGGGAAAATAATAGGTATAAAGTTTCCTGGCAATACTAGAGCCTCTGAGAACTGTGATATTTCCATATGCAAACTGGGGAAATAGGCCAGAGTGAGAAGCTCATAGAAAATGTATTCACCACAAAAAAAAAAAAAAAAAAAAAAAAAAAAAAAAAAAAAAAAAGAATCAGCAATTAGTTCTCTGTCAAACTCGGAGACTTTTTAAGATTTTTTTGTTTTAAATCATCTTGGAGGACACAGTAATGTGTGTGCTCACCACATGCACAGACCACATCAGAGGGAAGGCTATGAAAAAGTCTGGAGAAGACCAGATTTGCAAATGATTATGAAGAACTGGGGATACGGTCTGAGATAACYATAGAGAAGCTCAAAGAAGTACAATTAGGAAGAAGAAACATGAATGTGAGCTGGGATGTGACAATGTAAAAGTAGTACAGTTGAGAGGGATGAGAAATTGACACTGTAATACTGGGACAAAAAGGCACAGAGAACAGTTTCAGTATAACTGACTTTTGTAAGACATGATATCTTACACCCATTGTACACCAGAACAACCTCAGCAACTTCAGCTGCACTGCTGTGGATGAGTGTAATGTGCAAAGAAAGATAATCCCCGGGGGAGGGTTTCAACACCAAGTATTACCACAGAAAATACAATCTTTGGAGGTAGGCTGAATAAACTGAATTTGCCTAGGGCAAAGGAGACAAGGCCGTGGAGGAAGATGACACGACTTTTATTTTCCTGTGTGCATAAAGATGGTTCTGATCAGCCACTCTCCTTACCTATCAGGGGAAAGACAGAAAAAAAATMAACTTGCATGATAGCAAGGGATATATATCAGGAAATTAGAAAAAGGCTAAAGACTTTCTAAGTTGTTAGAGAGTTGAAAAAGATCAGTTGAGGACATTGGGGTATATTTTTTCTGTTTTTTTTTTAATAACAGGCTGGGCAAACATCTCTGTCTGGTGTCCTCTGGACATACTTGGTTGCAGTGGGCTGGTTAACTCATTAGTTTCGGTGATGTCTTCCAGCTTCTCTTTTTCTGCTGAGTTCTCAGAGGAAGTCTGGCATCTGTCCTGCTAAAGAGGTGAGGTAAAGTTTTTTTTTTAAATTACTTGTCTTGGAAACCTTGGTCTCATTTGCAGAAATAAAGGGCAGGAATGTACGTGCCTCTAAACTCTGCTATTGTTCCCTGATTGCCCAAGCTGCTTCTGAAGAGGTCACAGGGGCAAGAGTCTTCCTACCTAAAGTCAGTATGCAGCTGCAGTCTGGATCAGTACAAAGGCATCTGTGATTCATCCCAGCCAAGGAGAGATGCTTAGGATAAGGGGAATGAATCACTTCCTGGGGTTTCCTCTCCCTGTCACCTTTCGCCCATTGACTATAGTGAGAAGAAAGAGTCTACCAGGCAGCAAACACTTAACTTTTAAACTGTTAATATTAGGTGAAAAGAGTCCTGCCGTTAGTCGACACTAAGTCACCTAGATGCAGATTATCAAAGATATGAGGGTATTTAGTTCCCCTTGAAGTAAATATTAAGGGTGTCTGATAATTTCTCCTGGGGTCTSTCGACTGACTGATGATGCTACTTGATGAAACAGGTTATACCAAGATAACAGCACTCTGGTCTGTTCCTGCATTTCCAGGTAGATCATTGAATACGCTAGGGACACAGGATCATGTTGTCATCTGACAGTTCTGGTTGTCGACTGCGCAAGAGGAAGTACAAAGTCTAGGGCATAAGCCTGGCTCATAGTCTGTGCAGTATTATTGGAGTAGAAGGGAGTATAATTTGTGCAGATAAATCAGTGGAGCTAACATTGATCCTCCACTCCAAACATCCTCTTCCTGCATAGGCCCCTGGTCAAAGCCACACTGATGTTAATGGAAGTGTTTTCCTGTGAAATGCAGAACTGAAATTAGAGCTTAATTGAAAAGCCCGTACATGAAAAGAATTTTATATGCCTTAGACCTGATCTTTTACTGAAAGGTTGTTCAGGAGGGGTAGTTACTTCACAAATAATGATACTTCCACTGAAGAATTATAGTGATAATTCTTTTCATGTGAAAAAAAAAAAGGAGGAAATGCTTTTAAACTTTTYTGCAACATCTTAACTTTGAGCACAACCTAGACTTCAACTGCAGCACTCACAGGAAGTAGAGTGAGATCACGCTCACTATTAGAGTAAGATCTTGCGTTCATTTTCTGTGACTCATTTTCACTAAGGACAGGAATAAAGAAAGCCTTTTGTGCTCATTTGAAGACATTACAGTTTAGGTTGCAGTGATAGTTTACACCCATACCCCTCTGATGCCTTTCATCTCCAAGCCCATGTGTTCCTGTGAAAGCAGCAGCCGCAAGTACCTACTCCTTGCCCCACTCATGGCGCCTGGCTACTGCAGGAGGGCTTGTATCCCTCAAAGCTGTCACTGAAAACCAGCAGACTGTTCCACATTGACAAAGGATGTTTCATAGGTTTGATGTAACGAGAGGGACTTTTATGCAGCCCTCTGGGTTGGGGTATGGGGATCATTATGATTCTCCCTGTGCGATGGAGATTCAAACCACATCATGCTACAAGTATCGCCCACACTGAGAGGGTGGCTCCACACTGCTAAGATCCAGAGATGTTTCCAAATTTCAGCCCTCTTTTTGCAATGGAGGACTCTGCAATTGGTGTTRCTGCTCTGCTCATCCACTGAAGCACTGGATCCTCCTGCAAGAGAATGTCAGAGGCTGCTGCTGTGATGAAATAACCGCAGGATGGTGAATAACCACAGGAGCAACTGCTCTTGAGCAAGACTGGCCCGAAGTGCTTCAGCACATAAAGCTGTTTACCTAGCATTAACTTGATCATATGGATAAGTGAATGGTCAGAAATCTACACGTTCTGAATATGGATGTTAGATGCCAGTATGACAGGAACATTATAAATGAGACAGATGAAGCAATGGATATTTCCTTCACTGTTTTTTTCCCTATTCTATATTCTAATGCTTACAATAGTTCACAGGACAATATACCTTCTCCTGTGCATTTCAGGGGGGATTTTGGCAGTGCAGAAAATGAATGTTTGAAAGAAACAGGAAATGAGTTGTTCCATTTCAAAAGAGTTGAGCTCTCTGTACTCACAGAATACAAAGGCAAATGCTTAAACATATTCGTGTGTTTTCTCTACCCAGCTGTAGGAAGAAATTACTCTCTCAAGCAGACTGCCTGCTGGTTAGATCCTTGAAAGGCTCCACATCCTGATTGAAGTTACAGTTAAAATTAGCACATTTGCCCCATGGTGTCATCCAGGAATTTCCTGCTGCAGAAAAATAGATTAATATGATGGAAACCAGTATTTAACTTTTATAAGATAAATTTCTTATTGTGGCTAGAATAAATGACTCCCAGGTAGGACACAGAGTGCATCATCTTATCCCAGTCTGGTCACATTATTTGAATATTATGCAATGCAATGCAAGTTCTTGAACTTGTTTTAAAAAATCATATTGTTATATTCATCTTTTCTCTGTACATTTATTGCAAGATAATTTTGATTATTATAATTATGATTATTGCATGGATTCCCACCTAATTAAAGGAAGTAAAAGCAGTTCCTTTAACTCTTATGGTCCCATCTGGAAAAAGTGAATTCTGAGTTTATTCTAGTAGTCATAGTATACCTTCCTCAGGATATCAAAAGCCAGAATTTTCAATATAATAAGCCATCACAATGCTATCCAGTTTTATGACTGTTTGAATGTATGTTCATGTGCATATATGTGTACCTTTTAGTGCAAAATAAAATAAACTACCAAACAAAACAACTGTTTACCTTTGATTGGGTACTTCTGATTGCTTCTATCCCCTTTCTTGCCCAGGCCTTCTAATACATTCTCAGCTTTCCCAATGTATTTTCTGCTGCGTATCTGCCAGATTGTCCCTCTGACTACAGAAAATTTCTGGCACATCTATCACCTGCTAATACAGTTCTCACTTGGTTCCTAGCTCTCTAACAATTATTATTGTTAGAATCCATCAGAGTGGATTCGAAAGCATAAAGATGGTAAAGAGTACTAGCAACAAAGACTTGAAAGTATCACACACAGATACACCTGTGTCCATTTTTTGACAGAAAGTCTGGGTTTTTCTTATATACTTTCTGTTTCTATTACCCATTCAGAATAGTATTAGTCAGTGGCATTCTGCTGAACTCATCATATTTATTACCTCTGCAAGACCTTGTCACAGTAAGGCTTTGAGTGAGAGTGTGTGAGTTGCCATTTATGGCTTCTCAGACAGCTTTGAGACAGAAGCTGAAAGAGAAATACAGCATGAAAAAGAACTTTTTTTTYCTCATTTGAGGCTGTCGTACATACTAAATCAAACCATTTCTCAAACAAACAAACAAATAAATAAACAAACAAAGATAAGGCTGTAATTTATTTCTTCTTAATCTTCTTGCCTAAAAAATCAGTCATCTAAATCCGAGAAGGTCACCCATGGCTTCCTTATGGCCCTAAAGGGATGTATGCACCTCCAAGTGTCATTGTCCCTAGGATGAAAATAGGTGTCTGAAGTAGGTCAGTTGAATCCTGGGTGGTAGTATGATTTTTTTCACCACTGACTATAACTGGAGCCCAATCTACTCGCTGCATTAGAGGAGGTTCACCCCTACTTGTTACACCAGGGACAAATGTAGTCCCATTCTGCTGAGGTTGGAGAGCTGCCAAATACAAAGTGGCTGATCTTGGTGAATGTGGCTGATGATATTCTCTGTGTCTAACTTTCTTAAGCAGTAAARTCATGCATGCAATTGCAAGGGGCAAAAGTACAGATCTGGTGAGAGCAGGATTCTTACCAAATTACATCATGACAGCTTACGTGGGTGTTGAATTCATGGCAAGGATGAAGGTCAACTATGTTTTTCTTTCATTTGCTTGCTTGTATTTACTCGTTCCCTTTGCTACTACTTATTCCTAGAGGATTGCTCATAGGAGTTTCAGGTTGCATATTTGAACCACACACTTCGTATAGTGTGGAAAGTGGGAAACTTTTCCCCCTCCAGCTAAAAAAAAAAAAATAGGAGTTTCAGGTTGCATATTTGAACCACACACTTCGTATAGTGTGGAAAGTGGGAAACTTTTCCCCCTCCAGCTAAAAAAAAAAAAAAAAGGAATAACCTCAGCATAACAATTCTGAGAAATCTATGGCAGCAAACTGCTAGTATTCCAGATAAAATAGAAAATAAATGAAAACAAAGCAAAATCAAAAATAAGAAGAACAACAAAACTTCCTCTAAGGAAGTGTTAATGTGTTTCAAAATTTTTAGCTTTTAAAAATTATTTTTAATAAACAATAGATTTTTTTTTAAAGTAAATTATCCTGGTAGTAATTACCAGGTATTTACTACCAGTAAGTAAGTAAGTAAGTAAGTAATGGTAGTAAAATAGACATTAGGTATTACCATGATTTGTGAATTAACTTAATAATTTGCTCAATTTAAAGCACATGATTAGTTTCACTGACTATTCACATGCTACATGTAGCACTAATTTACTTTGGAAGAGAGACATAGATAGGCTTTCAAAAAAGCATTGCTGTAATTAGATTGCTACAACAATGGACATATGAGCCTTGGAGTATTATTTCCCAGTTTAGCAAGATCATTATAAAGGGTATTATTTCAGGCAATAATAGCTTTTTTTAAGTGCTGTCTTTAAAAAACAATAGTTTTTGCACAGAATGGGAGAGTGACCCATGTTGTTGATGATTACCACAATTACATTTTTAGGGAAACACTGCACTCTAGAGGTGAAAAATGTTCCCCCAACCAAAAACAAGCGCTTGAAAAGAGAAACAGGGAAGAAAAAAAAAAACACCCACACACTTCTATACGGAGAACAATTAATGCTGCATCACCCTTAGAAGCAAGAATAAGTCTTGTTTCTTTCATTCTCCTTTACTTAATTTCTAAAGAGTAGGCAAAATTATTAAGGGAAATTTATATGTTTTATAACATTTACAGCAGTAGAGAATATGTAACTATGTAATGGAGGTTGGCTGACTGTTCCCATAATTTGTAGGATTCAATAGAAAGTACAATGCAAAAGTTAACCAATCTTTACTATTTTCTGTATGGCCATCCTACGAGTTTTAGTTCCAGTTAGGAGTAGTGTCAGTAAACCTTAGAGCCAAAGGTTTGGCTCTGACAAACTGAACTGGCTCTTGAACTTTTTAAATGAATCCTTTTCCTATACCTTCGCTCATCACTGCCTCACCATCATTTCACCAGTTCCTTTTCCCTATTTTCTAATTTCTGTCCATTAGATGGCAATCTTGACCATCATCTCTCACCTGCTGCTTCAAGTCCTCTGATGGCAAGTCGGCTCCTAAATAAAGATTTTCTTGTCTTTTTGCCTTTATCATTTAGTAGTTACATTGGAAAAAAAAGGGGGGGGGGGAATTATTTATGTAAAGAAAGTGCTGTTTTGGTACAAGTAATATATACGTAAGCAGAAAATAGCAATATTGTATGTTAAAACTGCTGGGAATTTTCCCCTGTATGACTTTCTTCTTAATCCTGTCAACTCACAAATCTCCAGCTGGTAAGCATACAGCTTTTTGTCTGTGGACTTTAAGTCTCAGGTAAGTCTGCTCATTCCCACGAACAAGTCTAAGGCAGATATGTTATTCACAACCTTTTCATTTCTTGTTGAGAATCTCTGCCGACTCCCCTTTGACAGGGACCTGAAGCTTGTCAGGTGAAACACTCTGAAGCATATTGCTGACTGACTTTGTTCATATGATAGCTCCAAAAAGTCTGGAGATGCTGGTAGAGACTAGTGAGTATTTGTCAACAGCCTTTCTTGGTGCTCTGTGCATCCTTTTGGCAGTTTCTAGGTTTATGCTGGTGTCAGCTGTTGTTACCTGTGTATTTACTTTAAAGCAAGTGCTGTGTGCTCAAAGGTACTTCTCCCCAAACCTCTCCTCTGTGAGGTGACTTTTGCATTTCATTTTGACAGCAGGTCAAGTTGTTAAGTCAAGACAGGACGGGCCCAGCTATGTCACTGATTAAGTCCCCCTTTGGATGCTCTTCTGTGCTCTTGCCAGTTTTTAAAATCTTCTTCATAAGCATCCAACCCCTGGGTTTGTAAGTCACCTCTAACTCTCTTCCCTCAGGGATCTTTAAAATGTTTCTCTTCTCAGTATCTTGTTCTAAGTAGGGAGAAATCAGGGAGCATAAACTGGAAAAAGAGATTGTGCTATAAAAACTCAGTACCAGCTTGTGTCACCCTTGATGTCTGTGTTAAGCTACTGAATGCTAATTAGCCAATAATTTTAGGCAGCCAGGTTTTTGCACAGTGAAACAACAAAAGATGCAAACTGTGGCCTTGCCATGAAAATAGGCATGCAAACAGGCTTATGTCKTAGGTTTGACCTATCTGAATTCCCACCCAGGGAGGCAGTGTTAGTGGCACCATGTAAAGAAGACACCATGAGGAAAATACATCTGTTTTTCTTCTCTTCTAGCCTTATTTGAGAACCCTTATTTCTGCAATTGAAAGGAGAGTGAAAAGTCAACCTCTCTGTTGGCTTGAGTCTGACAGAGCCACCTTAATCACTCTTGTATAGAGGCAGCTTCCACTCCTGTTGCTTTTTCCAATCCATATCTATTTCTAATATTGCTTGCCTATTTTGAATGGGACCAGAGCAACAAGTAAGATTCAAGATGTGGGTGAATCATGTACTTGCAGACAACATTATGATGTTCTTTGTCATATAATGTGACACAACTCATCAATTAAACTCCTAAAAAATAATATATGGCTGCTCATATTTTTTTTTTTAACTCTGAGACCTGAAGGACCAGCTCTGCCAAAATCTTTTGTGGATGTTCCTTCTGATGGTAGAAGAAAAATCTTCTGTAGAAATATTGTGAAAGAAAGGTTGAATCCAGAAATACATAAATAAAATATAGTCACAGAACACTTAACAGAAGAACTGAATGAAATTATGAAGGGCCTGCTCAGAATGGACCAAACGTATCCCTGACATCCTTGTCTCCCACCCTGCTGACCTTTTACAGGACTGTCTGCGGGTCGTGTCTGCAAATGAATGCTGAAGGGATTTTTGCACAGGAAAAGGCTGATAGGTAAGAGTTGGCACAACAATAGCAAATGTACATAATCTCTTGCGAAACTAGTTCCTCAACAAGCATTTGGACATGCTGAAGGACTTCTTACCTGCCAGTTACTTGTTCTGTACAGTTGGCCAACATAAGCAGTAGGAAAGGGATTTTTTTTCAACACTTCCCTAAGAATTGTTGTTGGAGACAAACTATGCTCAAGTTCCTGCACAATTTTGCATTAGCAAGGAGAAATAAGAGCCAAGAGGACAAGAAGAGGAATCCATCCCAAAGGCAGCAGAAGGTATTGTTGATGAAGTGCAGGGTTTCTTTTTCTTTTCTCTCTACTTCATCATTAAGGTTGCAATATGATTTTAGTTTACACATTCATGTTCTGCTGTGCACCATACCTTGTCTCTAAACAATGTTTACTTATTAACTAAGGGGAGCAGATCTCTGTGTGGTTCTTAAATTTTTGCTTGCATATACTTGGAAGTTTAATAATATCCAGTGTTAAAATGACCGTTGTGGCTTGCTTAGTTCAGAAGAAGTGGAAATGCATAAGCATCTTGAAGTATTATCAATGCACTAAGAACAAAGCAGCAGTTGACAAAAGCCCATACAAGGCTTTCTCATGACTATTACTAAGGGAGAAAGAATTAAGTTTTAGCTGATATTTGCATCTGGCAAACAAATCAACTCTTACCAGCTAAAGGCATAAAGTTCATTAAGTACAAAACACCCTTATCTCAGTGTCAGTTTCTTACTAGGAGCAATAAAAAAATACACAAGTGCAGCAGGCCTGTATCAGTAGAGCACACCACATCAGCCACAAAGCAACTCAATGAGTTTGTGCTCAATTCATCCAGCCTTGTGGGACAGGAAAATATTTGTAAGAAGGCTGTTGAAGATGAGAAGAGAAAAAAAAAGTTTTTTTTTTTTTTTTTTTTTTTTTTTTTTTTTTTTTTTTNGCAACTCAATGAGTTTGTGCTCAATTCATCCAGCCTTGTGGGACAGGAAAATATTTGTAAGAAGGCTGTTGAAGATGAGAAGAGAAAAAAAAAGTCTTTTTTTTTTTTTTTTTTTTTTTTTGAGTGAGAAATTTATGCATGGAAACTGTTATTGAAGACATGATGCCAGTAGATGATATTGAATATGCAGCAGAGTTTCTGTTTTTTAGGACTAGACTTACAGAATGGGTATTTTCAGAAAATCTTTGCTGATCTTTTTATTATCTTTTTCATTACCTTTTTATGATCAGCAATTCTTATAAAGATATGTTTTACATTTTTAGCAGCATGAGATTAACGTCCTTAAAGAGTGCCCTTTTTTGAGCTATCCTATAGCTTTATGTTGTCTACTCCTATATAATCCCTGTCCTATATAATTTTATGACTGAAAAGAATCATACATAAAAATAATTTTCTGATGGCTTCAGGAACATGGATTTTGTGACAGAAGCCTGTGGGAAAGGTCTAGATCCCAAAAATCTGCTAGTGGAGAGGAATCTGCACTGAAATGGAAACAAACTTGCCTGAGGTAGACACATTATTAATCCCTCCTCTGCTGCAACTATTCACATCTTGGTGCAAATACAGTTCAAGGATCTCCTTTCCTGGTGATTTTTATAGTATGGGAGTAGAGCATCATCTCTACTTCATACCTTCGTTCATCGGCAGACCTGGAGCCACATACTGCACACAGGTGATGATAAGTACTTGGCCCTGCTATGGTTTAGTCAGATGACCTGACTCCGGTCTCTGTAGAAGCTTGAATAAATATCAGAAGTATAAAGAGCTATTAGCTTCACTTTTAAAAATGTTTCTACTTAATTCTGCCCAATAGTTTAAAATATATATGTGATCATGTCAATTCAAACTCATTTAGATGCAAATGTCAACACTGAATTAAAAAAAAAATCAGATCTCATTGGGGTTTGCAAATGTACAACCACCTGCTAAGGAATTCTCTCTCTCTACCAGCTACCAGTAGTGACAGCTAAGAGCAAGTACTAATCAGAAAGTTCCTGATTAACACCAGAAACTTTCATTAAACATCAGCACCATGAAAAATAGAAAGTATATGTAATAACAATACTTAGTCTATTTTTGGCACATTTTAAAGGCAAAGAAATGAAAATAAAATGTGAAAGTACTTGTGGAAACTCCAGAATCTAGAAAAAAATAACTGCATCACTGAAACATATGCTTTGTTAAATTTAGATGGATAGTGAATTCTAGATGGTAAAAATGCTTTTCTTATAAATATTTTTACTGATAATTTTTAGAAAAGGATGATTTTTTAAAAGTGACACATTTGCAATTTTCAAGACTAACTGGTTTCACATTTTGACATAATTACTTTTCATTTTAAATTTTTTAAATAATTTAGTTATGGAAAGCTTTTTAAAGGCTGATTTGAAAAATAAACAGATTGGACTGGACAAATAATTGGACCAATAATTGGACAAACAATTGGACTTATTTGAAAAATAAGCAGATCTAGACTTTACTCCAATGATCACAACCCTTTGAGCCCAATAGCTTGGCCTGTTTTCCCARTCTCCCATTTGTTTAAACCATGAGACAGTGCTGAAAGCCTTCCTAAAGTCAATTGCTGTGCAAAATATGACTATGCAAATAGTATCAAAAGTGATCTCACAAGTACTCATAGATACATATCAGCAGGTTCCATGGACTTGTGTGTCTCCAGTTTGCTTAGATGTTCTCTAACCTGATCTTTTTCCACCATGGCTTGGTCTTTCCTGCTCCAGGCTTTCTCACTAGTCTGAAGGCTATTCTTACCTTTGAAGATAAAAGCAAAGAAGGCACTGAGTACCTTAATCTTCCCTCTGTCCCTATTTAACAGTGGATCCATTTTCTCTCATATTCCTTTTGCTGATGAAATACCTGTAGAAGTATTTGGTGCTACTTTTCATCAAATTCAACTACAGATGGACTACTTCTTTCTTAACCCACCTGTACATACTCAGACATGGGTCACCTGCCTCAGCTTTCACCTCTTTTACACTTACCTTTTATGTTTGAGTTTTGCCCGACTCTCCTTGTTTATCCATGAAGGCTGCCTGTTGCCTTTGCTTGATTTTCTATTTCTCAGGATGGACTATTCATGAGCATGTAAGAATTGATCCTTGAAAATCAACCATCTCTCTTGGAGATCCTTTTTTTTTTTTTCTTTCAGGATTGTTTTGTATGGGGTTCTTCCAAGCCAAACAAGACAAGATCTGTTCACCTGAAGTCCAGGGTTGTGATCCTATTTTTTTGCTTTGTTCCTTCCTCTCAGGATTAGGAACTCCACCATCTCATGGGCCCTGCAGCCAAGCTTACCCCTCACTTTTACATCCCAAACTACTTCTTCCTTGTTGGTAAGTATCTRGCGCAGCAGAGCAGTACCCTTTCTCTGCTCCTCAATCATCTTTTTCAGGTAGTAGTCATCAATATAACCCAGAAATGTCCTGGTGAGATTGTGTCTGACTGTGTTGTCCCTCCAGAGGATATCAGCATGATTCAAGTCCCCCCTGGGGCCAAGGCCTGCATAAAAAGAGGCTTCTTTCAGTTGTCTGGAGAAAGCCTCATCTACTTCTCTTTCCTGACTAGGCTGTACTATACTGTAGCAGACACTCAACACAACAACACCCATGTAGGTCTCCCTATTAATGCTACTCACAAGATTTCAGCTAGCCCCTGGCCCATCCTTAGGTATAGCTCCATGCATTTCTACTGCTCTCTCACATAAAGGGTGACTCCCCACCCTCACSATCCTCAGCTGTCCTTCCTAAGGAGCCKGTATCCATCCATGGCACCTGTTTAGTTGTGTGTTTAAATGTCGTGTCTCTGTGATCCTGACAAGATCATAGCCCTGCAAATGCAGGTGGACCTCTGATTTGTTCCTCATGTTGCATGTGTTAGTGTACTCAACCCTGCTAATTTCCCAGCAAAAYATATGAGACTTTCTATGATCGTATTGTTCTCTCGACACTTCCTTTTTTGTGTGGATATATGGAGGTAGACTCCTCCAAAGTCTTTTGTTTTGTAGGTCTCAAAAGGGAGATAGTACTGTTAGTTTCTGCCCAGTAGTAAAGCTGACTTTCTGTTGCCAACAAGGAAATTGTGCTCAGCCCAAGAAAGAACTGGGATCAGCATCCTAGACAAACAGGACTCAAAAAATGAGGTTAGATAGATTTGTATGATCTATGAAGGGCTTCAGCTGTTCACAGTTAAGTCCTAGAGCACCAGAGGTGTTAACTGGTGGAGGGAAAAAGGCTACAGTAGTTTATAATACACCTGGGATTACACCTGGGTTTATTCTGCAGTGAGAAGAATCAAGAAGCTACGAGCTCCTTTCTTAACAAGTTAAGAAATTCAAGAGCGGCACTTTTTAGCCATAATGCCAGTGGGAGGTCTGGTAGGAGCCATTTAAATTTCCCTTACACTGGGGAGCAAGTGATCACATTTGGGTGATGAAGCCATTGGAGCATTCCATAGAGACAGGGAAACAGGACCTTTGGCAATGCCTGCCTGTCTTTCCTACCTTTCCTACCCTTTCCTACCTTTCCTACCCTGACATCCCAGAACCTCTCCTAGTGTCCTAATCTTATCCAGAACCCAAGATAAAATGTCACTATGGATGAAGGCAATTTCCTTGAAACTCTGGTCATGACATTTGTCCAGCATGACAGCCCACGCATGTTCACAAGGCAAGGAAAAGTAATGCTCTTGTAAGGAAACRTTTTTCAATGAGTGTGTTGTAAAAATGGTTCCCATCCAAGTAAATTCTCCCATCGTGCAAGTGCTGAAAAATGTTGCTGACAGAAAATATGCAATTATTTCTCAAACTCTGAGTAGTTAAAGGAAATGGAAACCCAGCTGGTACTTTACATAAATGTATTTCATCAAGAAGTAATTCCCCAGGATTTGCTAAGCTAGCAAAAGCTTCATCTTCACTTGCCATCCCTTCCTTGCATAAATCATGAGGCATTTCCATTGCCTTTGGGTAGCGGTTCCTGTTTAGATTTACTTTAATCAGCATATTCTGGCCCTGAAAAGAATATTTTAAAAGTTTCTTGTTAAAGTTGTCTGAGATATTCAATTCATTTTTACGCTTTTCCAGGTGATGCATACTACAGACAAAACAGTCATATTGTAGCTACACATATTCATTGACTGATATTTTTCAAAGACATATGTAACATCTGTTTTGGCTATTCCATACAAACAATTTAAAACAGGTCAGTTTTTAATACTTTTATAATGGTCCRTAAATCTGAGTTCTCATCCAAATATTAATTTGACTATCCTAAAAGAAGACATCTAATCCTCTTCCATGCCAGTCACCCACTGCACACAGACAAATGCAAGCCATCCACATCTCTTCTTCTAAAGTGGTGACACATAAACCAGACCCTTTCAAAMTATCAGTATGGACCTAAACTTTCAACAACTAGAGATATCTTAGGCCATTTCTTTTTAATTTTCAGTCAACACCACACAGGAGAAAGGAGTTATTTCAACAGCAGTGCACTTGGCCAACACCTTGGTAGATGTGTTGTTTTCTCTGTGCAGTGGTTACTGTTCATGAAAACAGGACTCTAAGATGAAAAGCCCTGTGTTTTGGAAGAAAAACTTGCATACCCCAAGTTACACATGCCTATTCTTGGTTGTGTCTGGTGGGATACAAGCTGAAATGTAAGTACTAAATTAACCTGAGAGTCATGTCTCAGGTTAGAAAACTTCTGTAGGGAGGATATAAGATATGCAAACTAATTCAAATTCCACTGGAATCTTTTCAGAAAAAAAAAAGGATTGCAGGGTTCACATGGCTTTTGTTGCTGCTGTAAAGAAATTAGATGGCTCTCTAAATAAATATCAGCTTCACAGACAACAGAGCCTACCAAGCAGAAAGAGGATTTATTGCTGATGGAAGATGTAAAAGCTGGAAATCTTTCATCCCTTAGACAGACTGATCAGACTTTTGTTATAGGCAGCATATAGGGATGTGTTTGTATTGTTATTATCATGATCCCAAACCAGCTGAACTCATCAAAAAGCCTCTCATAACACTGCAGGATCAGGATTATAGTACTAGCATTCAGTCGTCTTTATTTCCCTGATCAGCTTTCTTTCTTCCACTTTTGTGGAAGGAAGATTGAATAGCATGTGAAGAGGAATACATCAGTTTCTAAACTGTAATAGATGGAAACACAATAATGTTTACAAGGAAAGTAAAAGACAAAAAAAAAAAAAGGAAATGTTAAAAAGCACTACTAAAAAAAACATATGCAGATAATATGAAGTATGTAAAATATTTCAGATAAAATTCAGATAGAGAAATAAAGAAGAAAAAGAATGAGGAAGAGGTTGAAAAGATAAAGAAAGTGAAATGACTATCATCAGAAGATAGTCATTAATATTTTAATTAAGTGGTAATAGAATGGCTAGAAATCATGGGGAAATTTATGCTGTCTGCTACTGGAATACAACACAATAAAATAAAATTGGATTTCAATGAATCAAGAACAACCAAAAATATCAAAATGATGAATAAAAGCATTTGAATTTTAGAATAGTTTGACACAATGATGCAAAATATTTATTAAGCAACATTACAGTAATTAAATGGCAGTAGGAGTCGATATTTAATTAAAAAATAATGTTGCATAATCAACAGATTTAAATACTTTTAGGAAATATTGGCAAATTCTTATAATTTTCACCATGATCTGTGCATTGACCCCACATCACACTTTCTTGTTTAGTACTTTAAGCTTCTGTACACATAAATATGAGTCTCAACAAAGGCCAGCTCCATGTCCCTAAGCGTGTTTTATATGGAAAGGCAATCGTTATGTTTGTGTGTGTTTATTTCCTGTCTATTGTCTTAAAAATACAGAACACAGTAGGCACCACTAGAAGCTTCACAAATTATTTAAAGTTATATTATTTTCCCAGAGTAATGCTGTAATTTTTAGTGAAGAGCTAGCAAATTCGATAAGAATGGCATTGATATACTCATGCAAGTATTTTAAATAATTGCAGTGTAACTGCATAATTTATTCCTACTTGCCTCAGACAGCTTTAAAAACTCTATCTTCTTGCACAGTCTAATTAGAGAAAGAAAAGTGCTCAGATGTTAAAAAACCAAAAGAACAATAAAAGCTATTTTCACAGAATAGTTGGGGGTGAGCATATCAGCATATCATGTGATTGGTCCAGGTCCAATTTTGGTGACATTTGGGAAATTATATTACTTATGATTATATTTGGTGTTATGAAGTTATTTTCATAACGTTTGCTCTGAAAGTGGCTGTATCATTAATCAATCCAGCATTCTGGATGCAGCTCATTGAGACATTTATAAAAGCCCTATGAAAGAAACTGAGACACATAAGATGTGAGAGATTGAGAAGACAGATATTCAGAGCCATAGTTAACTTCCTCACTGTAATGGACAGGGAAGACAGTCCATACAACTCCTGTGTACTCACCYGAATGGTGACAGACTGTCAGATATCTAAAATTATGAACAAGAGATATCTCATGCTCCGGCAAATGGATGATTTCTATTGATATATCCTGTTTTCATTTACCTTTTTTTTTTAATTTATTTTATTTTTAATAAAAGAAAGAGTTGTTCCTACTGTTGCTGCAATCATGATACGTTACCTACCTGCAGAGTCAGGATTGTCACAACTTCAATGAGACTGAAAGAATGAAGATGCTTAAGCTACTTGTCATGAGCCTGAGGAGACAATATTGAACCTAGGAGTGAGTAGGAGAGAAACAGATATTAGTTTTATTAGTTTTCAGAAAGAAACAGAGAATCTGCACCATGGAAAAGTATTCAGGGCCTTAAAGAAATGGAAGTCTTTGAATTCTGCCCAAGCCACTGAGGATTTGATTTTTTTTTTTTTTTTTTGCTGAAATCTTGTGCAGTTTCCTGCTCATATATGAGACAACTTATTCCCAAGATTTCAGAGAAGATAGTCTGAACCTCTGAGCCTCTCTCCCACTCTGTTAAGACACAGCTATAAATGTAAGGCCAAATTCACAATTCATAGGATATGCAGTAGAACCTAAGTAGAGAAAGAAGCCAGAAAATTAAGGAGGGGAAAAAGAATGGTTTACTCCAACCCAGTACATTTGCTTAGTCCCACCTTCTAATCAGAAAGGAAACAAAACAAAACGAAACAAAACAAAACCGTAAGTTCAGGTCATTAGTTTTGCCACTTGGCATGACTTCAGCTATCTTATCATTATACAAGCCATTCCAAGGGCAAACTTCGAGATCCATCTTTCTAGACGATTCAGCTTAGTTCCACATCTCAACAAGTCAGGGTATGATGAATCTGCCTTGCTATGCAAAATACATCTTTCTAGTTGAAGCTGATTTGCATCAAAGATAAGGAAGGATACTATCAAGGGCACTGCAGGGGATTTGGTCTTGTAGGTAGGCTGCTTCATTAAAGGATTAAGAACACAGGCAATGAAAGTACAGATAGCAGAGAATATGAGAAAGCAAGTCTAAGATTGTATTCCACCAAAAACTCTCTTCTACACTTAACTATCATCTGTATTAATTTTTGCACAAATATGAACATTGCTTTGGCCCAGGGCATACATAGAGTATGTATGCCAGGGTATTTACATGCATTTGTTGTATCTGAGCATCTGGTTAACCAACTTCTGCACTAGTTCTGCACAGGGAGGAGAACCAGATAGGACCATAGTTGAAACAGTTGAATACCGAGGTCTACAAGGGGTCAAAAAGAAGGAAAATGATCCTCATCATTGAATGCAACCAGTGTGACAGGGGCAGGATCATAGAATCACAGAATCCTTAAGGTTGGAAGGGACCTTTAGAGGTCATCTAGTCCAAACCCCTGCACACACAGGGTCACCTTGAACGTGTGGCATAGGGTGGCATCCAAGCGGGTTTTGAAGATCTGCAGAGAAGGAAACTCCACAACCTCTCTTGGCAACCTGCTCTAGTGCTCTGTCACCCTCACTGTTAARAAGTTTTCCCTTAAGTTCCTGTGGAGCTTCTGGTGCTTTTGTTTGTGGCCATTTCCTCTGGTCTTATCGCTGGCCACCACTGAAAATAGGTAGACCCCCTCCTCCTCACTCCCTCCCTKGAGGTATTTATAGACACTGATCAGGTCCCCCCTCAGCCTTCTCTTCTCCAGGCTGAACAGGCCCAGCTCCCTCAGCCTTTGCTCATAGGGCAGATGTTCCAGGCCCCTGATCATCCTCGTAGCCCTGCGCTGGACTCTCTCCAGCAGCCCCACGTCCCTCTTGTACTGGGGAGCCCAGAACTGRACACWGTCTCCAGATGTGGCCTCACCAGGGCTGTGTATAGGGGGACGATCACCTCTCTCAGCCTGCTGGAGACACTCTTCTTAATGCACCCCGGGATTCTGTTGGCCTTCTTGGCCACCAGGGCACACTGCTGTCTCATGGCCATCTTGTCATCCACCACGACACCCAGGTCCCTCTCTGTGGGGCTGCTCTCCAGAAGGCCATTCCCCAGCCTGCACTGGTGTCTGAATGAATGATGGATGATCTGAAATGTTTAATAACACTATCTCAATAGTAACTATAGTAGCTTGAATATTGACTGGACACTGTTAAAGATTCTGACAGGACCCTTTGGCAAGATGATGGTCTCTGTGCCTTTCATCTTGCTATCTCAAAGCATTTTACAGATACAAAAGGATCTACAAAGCAATCCTTGTTATCTGAATTGCACAGATGAAGAAAAGAGAGGATTAGAGAGTGCCCCTGGATCACTCAGCATTGATATACAAATATCTTGCATATAAGCAGTAAACACTCCTAAAAGCAGAAATTTGTGTGAACTGTAAGGTGATGAGTTCTCCAGTTTCCCTTCATATCTCATAAGTAKAATCTGGTATCATTGTCACAAACATGTAGGCAAGGTTTGCATGGGGAAAAAAATAAATAAAAAACTCTTCACAGCAACAAAGTGACAGAAGACATCACCAAGTGTAAGATGCATCACTCACTTCCTAAACACCCTGTAATGTTGCACAGTGTTACCTGTGAGCTCYGCTGATTTTGGCCTCTGCCAAAAAACGCTCGTCTCTTCCAGGAGAAATCAATTTCAGTGATTACCCAGTTGGTCACTGCAGCCTCTCAGGTGTCATACGCAGTGYGTGTCGAGGAGGACATTTTGTGTACTGCTCTACAAGCAAGCACTTTTGCAGACAGGAGCAGCAGGTCTACAGGAAWCCTGGTGCAGACACTGTCTTGCACTTGCTCATACCTGTAAAGACCAAAATATGAAATAAGATATCTACAGCTCTGCAGAGCAGCACAAGTAGTTTTATTTTTTTACATGGTTTGCAGGCCTTGCAAAATTGACTTTATTGCTCTCCGCAGTATGAAAGTAAGTGTTGGCAGACTACTCATGTTGTGAAATCATTATTTTGCCAAGGATACCCAAGAGAGGCAGATTGCCTTTTAACTATAACCAAAGTCTTTACAGTTTATCTTACCACATTGTAACACAGATCAAGTACTGAAGAAAGCCTTTTTCAATGAAACCTTCCACAAAAATCTCTGAAATCATGCTATGCCTATCAGCAGTCAGCTGGGAGTGTTTGAGAATGCATCAGTAGTCATGATAAGGCCAAGACTGTGATCAGTCACCTTCCCACAAGTAAGTGAAGTGAAGGGTGCTGAGTCAAAGGCTTTCAGCTCGTTGTTCTTCCGAAGTAGCAACTTATATTTCCAGGGATGGCTCAGAAACGCTTCAGTGAGGCTTTTTACCTATTTATAGTGAAATATATCAAGATGTGTTAAGTTACTGAGATTCTTTAAAAATGTGTATCTTTCTGGTATCTCTTGCCCCATTAAACTTTGAAGTGGTTTCCTTTGCACACTGATTCCACAGGGGAATTGCTGCTTATATGGTTGTAGGTACATGTAGAAAATGCATTCCAACACAAGCTAAAAACCTTTAACTGCAGAAGATTTTCAGTAAATCCCAGCTGAAGTGTGATTCCTGCCTGTTGTGGCTCAAATTAAACATCTCTAGATTTCAGAGTTCTTGAAACACAAACCTACAGATCAAATCCAATATATCTGATAGAGAAGAACCTGTATTTGAACACATTTAGATTGAGTTCAATGTCATTCAAAGCCTGACTAATGCAATTTGCATGCAAATTCAATCAGGCTGTTCCCGAGAAGATTATTGACTGATCTGAGTGTAGGCTGATCTGAGTTAATGAATGTAAGGCTTCTGAAGCTCATCAGTAATGGGATGTTTGGCTATGTCAGGTATGCTTTGGTCTGAGAACAGATAAAAAGAAATAGACTCATTTTGTCCCTGCAAGTGCCTGAAAGTCTCAGCTGGTCATCTTTACATACAGTTATTATTAGTATTTTTTTTTCCAAAATTTAAGCAGGCTAGGGAGTAAACTAGTCCCTTGGTAAGGTAGCATTCTGTAAGTTATTTTTTCTGATATTACTCATGCTTCAAAAGTAAGTAAGATGTATTTGTTTAATAAAGATGATTTCAAGAACACTGAGATTTTAAGGGCAGTAGAGGTTTTGGATGATGTTTAGATGGGTCTTTGAAAACACGATGAAAGATTTAATCATTTTGAAGACAATAAAGAAGAAAAAGACTGTGTAAAGTTTAGATACTCTAACCTGTAACTGTAAATCTGTAACCATTTGTAAATATCTACTTTAAGTATTTATTTTTCCTCAAAATTTAAAGATAACTTCCTCCAGAGAGGAGAGAATTCTTCAAAAGATATTTCATTCCCTAAGTAATTCAATATGCAGCATAAAACAGTTCACTGGGATAGGTCTTGAAGTCAGACCACACATACAACTGTCAGTGAATGACTGATAAGAATTCAAGTATTAAAAGTTTTGGAAATGAGCAAAAATCTGCATGTAAATGCATAGAAACTGAGCATTATAGCACGCTGGTGAATGCCTACTTAGGTCAAGAATTTCCATATCAATTAAAATGAAGAGTATTAAAATTCCACTAATACATATGCTGTATTCTGTTAAAGTTTTGATATAGAGGAGAACAGAGCGCTCACTGGGAAAGCCATTGCAATATAAAAAGAATAATGGACAAAACAATGAGACTGACAGAATCCCCTTCTCCTTTAGCCAAAGTATTGTGCGATTTTGACAATTTTTATTGATACAGAACTTCTGTAAATAGATTTCTCACAATGAACTCCACATGAAATAAAAACTACTACTGACATTTTGTTTTAATGCAGTAATGGAAGATGCAAGGTCCTTGCTACTTTTTGTAGATTGCTATTGAAACTTTAACACATACCTTTAGCCATCAAGTGACAGGTCACCGTTATGTTATTCCTTTTTGGGAGCTTAACATAATTAGAGAAGTTAAGTTTCAATTAAGTTTTTAAATTTCTTGAAAGATACAATCAAACTGTTTTTATATGATTATAGACTAGTATCAGAGTGACAGCACTATCATTTGTTTCCATTTAGCATATAAAACTTAGGCTGCAGTGAAACACGAAAGGAACTGATGATTTCTACATCTATAATACATGGCGGTTTTCTGTAATAGAAAATAGAAGACCTATSGATTCACAAGGATCATAAAAAATGCAAAATGGGTAGTATTTCATGTAGTTATATTTGTTGGTTTTGTTTTTCAGGAGAAACCATACAGCAGCATGAATGGCTGTAGTAATGAAAGCAGTAATATGCAAACTCTATTTTATAATTCTAATATTTACATTTGAGGTCATCTTTAAYTATGTCCATTATTACATGCATTTTGCAAGTATCACAGGCCAAATTGTGAGCTACTTTATAAATATGGATATAAGTTCTTTATTAATCTTTTTCCCTCCAAAGGTTAATATGATTGCATTACGGCAATGAATATTATCTTGAGCTGCTTTAACAGGCAGTATTTAACATTGCTTATACTGATTAGTCCAGTTGTTGATGTCAGCAAGTAGTCTAAACAGGAATAGATTTGCAGAGCAAAATAATTGACAACGAGGACTCACTGTCCAACTCACTGCCTAACTCATAGGCATTTTAAGGAGGCTTATTCTGGAGAAGTCCTAGTCTAGTCCTTAAACTGAATGTCCCATAGATGAGCTTCTGGAGAATGTGCATGCTTCAAGAGCATTCCACAATGCAAACCAAAGCACAAAAAGGGTGAACAAGAAGACTCGCTTTCAAAGYGAGACTTCCTCAGATACTCTGTATCTAAGTACATATGTGGCTGTGGATGCAGCCTGTGACAGGAAACAGACGTATTTGTGGTTTCCTGCCATGATTTCAGTTCAGGTGCACGTAGTGTGTCTAATCTGAGGAATAGCATCTATCTGCTGGACATGCACTGAAGCAAAGAGGTTCATGCTGAAGCAAAAAGTACATGAGGTTTCCTTTCCACAGAAGTATCTTCAGCATGCCCYGATGCCTTCATTTCCAAAGCCACGGTATAGCAGCAAGCTGCACTGGACACTATCCAGAAATATCTTGTCAGTACTTCCTCTAAAGCCTTTTACAAATCTCACAAACCGCTAGAGCTAAATGCATAAATAAGGGACTTCAACATCATGCTACATAGTCCAGGAGCAATAGCATGAAATTTCTCTGTGATAATTGTTCATACCGCGGTTAGAAATACCTGTAATTCTAGGATGCATTCCGAATCCTTGAGTTGGTCCATTCTGAAGTGAAATTATAAAAATTCTTAATAATTGAATAAAATAATATGAAATGGATGGCAACCCAGGCCTTCAGCAAAAACATCAAAAATCCAATAAATTTATTTGTTCAGCAGGAAGAGAATTGAACTTTATTTTGTTCTTTTTGGAATATAAATTACAGCCTTTTCCTATAACAGTCTGAGAAATTGAGTAGCATTTCAAAAAGTATAAATCTCTGTAAGGATAGCAGAAATATCTTTATGTATATATAAAATGTATACATAAATATAAATTATATTTATTACATAAATATAGTATGTATATAAAATATCTTATGAAAAGAACGTTTTCAAAAATCCTAACCTTTTGACATGTTTATGGAAAAATTCTTTCAGATTTGGGAAACAAATAGTATAAARGGCCAAGGAGAAAGAGAAAGGAAGCCCAGGACTAACAGGCAAAAGATTTTTTTGCAAATTTGTTTCTAGATACATATTTAGCAGGAGTCCACTGGTGAAAGAATATAATCTACACTCCAAATCCTAGGGCTGGCAAAAAATACAGTACATTTAACACATCGGAAAAGTTGAGTAAATGTGTAGGTGACAAATCTGCATAAATCTCAGAAAAGCGAAAGATCAATATTCAATCTAAGTATAAAGCTGTCTAATTGAGCCATTAAGTAAACTGCACACAGACAATCCTTATCCTTTTCATTACAACCGAGTTACCTGGATAACTCCTTTAGGGAAGCACAGTCCCAGCTTGCCCTACGCTAAGTAGCAGAAGTCATTCCTAGCGGATTGCCCATTAAGCTGAGGGCTTTTCAAAGTCGCTTTAGWGATGCTGCTGCAGGTGGCACTTACCCTCCCCACTTTCTCAAGTTCCTGGCATCACTGTGCACACCTAGGGAAAACTGAAATGATGCTGTTGGTGGTGTCCCAGCGAAGCATTTTGGAAGGAGACGAGGAGGCTGAGGGTCCCGTGGAGGCAGGCACCCGGATGGGCGCAGGCGTGTGCCAGYGCGCCTCGCTGCCTGAGTCGAAGCGAGGCGGCAGCAGCTGGCTGTGTCTCGCTGCCATCTGCACGGGGCAATCCAGCYGCCCCACGGGCTGCCAAATCAGGACTTCCTGACTTGCCTCATGAAAACACAGGGTAGCTCTAAACTGGGGAGGGAAAGCCCATGTCAGAGATGAATACTCTGGTAAGTCACTCAGAAGATAAAGCATGAAACCACTGCAGAAGCAGGGATTTTTGTCATTGCATAGCCCCACTCCCTGGTGTGCCTTTTGCTGCATCAAGTACCAGTAACTTGAAAAGACTGCATAAGCTTTGGTGTGCATGTCACTGTTGTTATTCAGCAGTGGTGTGACCTTGTTGTGTGCCCACACAACCCTACTGACTTGCTCCTAAAGCAGATGAAGCTCAGAGACTACCTAAAAGAGCTCTTTGTGATCAAGGCTTTGAAAGTACCAGGGGACCCACATTTGCATTTCAGAGAACAGCATGCTGAGAGAAATCCAAGAGCAAGTTTTTAGGCACTTAGGTATAGGTGTGATGTAAGCAGCACATTCAGGCAAGTGATCCAAAACAAATCTCTTCTCACCTTCAGACACGTCACTGGCATCTTAGTTTCTGCATGTCAGATATGTGGGCATGTAAGACATCCAGACATGTCACCTTGGCTGGATAGACCTTTTCAGTGCCTGACACCTCTCTGAAGCTGTTGAGGAGTCAATATTTCAGCAGTCTTATTTCAAGTCTTCTGGCTTTTCTTCACCAGGGACATTTTGACTGCATTTTAGGAATAGAGCAAAGTGGTAATATTTTTTTTTTCTGGCTACCCCATTTTTTTCCCATTTGATAGATACAATTTTAGCGCAAGGAGAAAGTGTTTTTTTGGGGCAAATACCTCCCGTGGTGGATCGTAAATGGTAGTAAGCAACTCCAGATTTGAAATAAGTCATGAAGACTCCTGGTGGGACAGCTTTTTCCTAAAAAAAAAAAAAAAAAAAGAAAAGAAAAAGAAAAATGGGTAGCTAAAAAAAAACACTACAAACGCCATTCAAATTTTTCATGTAAAGTATCAGGGATAACTATTCCAGCAACAGTTTATTCATTTAAGAAGATCTATTAGTTAAACCAACTTTACTAATTGGGTTAGGCTCAACTTTYAAAGTCAATAAGCTTAAGTGATAGGAGAGTCAGGTTGTGGACATCAGGATTTAGTTCCCTCCTCTGCATATGAATATGTTAAAAGAAGCTCTAGATGCAGGAAGGTTATAAGATTTTCTGAACTGTTCCTAATAGCTTCTTTTACTCACTTCAGCACTGAGTAATCAAATATTAAATATTTACTGGAATAGTAACCATCCTTTCTCCCTGACTATTTTTTGCTTTTGCTGCTTTTTTTGCTTGCAGTTTGTGGGTGTCCTTTCAGTGGGAACCCAGGTGTGCACAGCATATCCAAATCTTATCTCCCTCTATGCAGTCAGGATATAGCCATGGAGCTCCTAAGGCGACTGACTTCCAGAACGTGGGACAGAGCATGAGGCCTGGGAACTGCAGTGGGGCAGAGTACCCAGAAGCTTATAGAATAGATGCTGCCTACATGACCCCCATCCACCCATGTATGAATGTTGGAAACACACCAAAGACAGAACCAGATGACTAAACAACCTTGAAAGAAAATTCCTCAGGAAAGGTCTGGTGATTAAACAGATTAACTGTATAATGAACATCAGAACTTGAAGGAGATAACAACAACTGATCTCTAAAGTTATCTAGAAAAGAAAAAAGATGGAATTGTATTCTAAATGCGCTGCAGATGAAGCTGCAGAAGCTGTAAGAGAAGTAACTGACTGGAAAAAATAAACTTTTTACTAGACAGAATACTGGTAAAATGTGACAATTCTTCTTAACCTAATCAACTAGCTAAAAAGTAAGATTTCATAATTACTCCATCTAACAGAGAACTGATGTTTGAATCAGGCATTTCTTATCCTGAATGTCTTGCATTTTACTTCCCTTGGCTGCAGGAAGAGTGGTTCCAGCCACTGAGGTCAACCTTCCTCCTCTCAGCACCTGCTGTCCTCTTGGACAGGACATGCAAAAGCTTTTGCTGGCTACACCTTACCCCTTGGTGTTGCCTGCTGAGGCCCTGCTGCCTTTTGGGGCTCCTCCTGAGAGCCATTTGGCAGTGCTCACCTCTGGTTCTGCCCATCACACACATATTCAAGCAGGGACACCTACCTGCCTTGACCCGTACTCAGCCAAGTGCCCGCTCCTGACAATTTTGAAATTTCTCATCTGCTTTTGCCATTCTTGTGTGAATCAGTGATCGAGATTTGGAGTGTAGCATTTGCTTACCAACTTTGCGAGAAGAGTTTAATGACTCCTCCTAATGACTTTAGCTAAAGTGGTGATGCCCAACAGCTTCATCAAGGTTGAAAAGCTGGATGTAGCAGACACATATGACCTTGTGTGAGATACAAAGATATCTGATAGTGCAGAAATTCACCGCTGTTCAGCTATCTAAACACGCAGATAAGTACCAAGTGGGATTTGCAAAAATGCTAGCACTTACATTATTTTATAAAGCTGCCCTTAGGGCCTGATTCAAAGCCATTGTAGTTGTGGAGATACTACCATCAGGATTCATTTTAGATTAATGCATACTTCTTTGCTGTCTTTTGCTGCCCTTGCTCCTGTGACTTGAATTGTTCCCTGGTGGTGCTGTAAAAAATGATGTAAATGTTATCATTAATTCATGGGAAATCAAATACTGCACCTCCTGGTTTAGTTAGTATCTACTCACTATATCTTTAACAAATTTTATCTAAGCCCAAAGTGAAACATTTCAACCTTTTCTGAAGAAGAAGAAACTTGTATACCATTTACTTGCACAAATATTGAGTTGTCATCGTTTGGAAGGGGCTCACTGAAAAATCACCCCATGTTTTTGCTGTAAACATCAAGTCCATGGAAATAAAGTACAAAATTTGATTTCTATGTCATTGTATAAAATCTGCCTTCAATATTTTTTGCTAAGATATAAAATGATTAATAACAAGGATTTCATGATAAAATCTCCTTTCATGATAAAATCTCCTTTTCTAGATGTGCCCAGGCACCAAACCAAATATACTAATTAGAATACACACAATATCAAGCTACCTGCAGAATATATATGAGGACAATTATTTTAGAGTGTATGATTGGATGTTTCCATAATCAGGAAGTGAAAGAAGGGTAAAAGGGAAGTCTTAGACTTTTGATGGAATCAAAAACAGGAAAAGAAACAGGAACCAGTTATTTTACAGTTTTATATCATTGGCAAGAAGAAAAGGAAGATAAACTGAAAACACAAATTAGTGGCATATAATTGTCTGAAGTGTTAAAGATAAAATTTTGGACTTAAGAAAGCTTCAGCCTGTGGTTGGTAAAGAATGTTTCAAGCAGAACTGCTCTATATAGATCCTAGTATTAGTTCCAAGCCCTTTGCTAAGAGCTATTACCCACAGGCTTCTGAGCTTGACTGAAGAGCGATTTCCAGTATCAGCTCTATTTGTGGGTGGCAGAGGGAGGAAACAGACAGGGTTAATCTTACAAATGGAGAATGGTCTTTGTGGGTATGTCTGAGCACAGTGCAGAGAAAGGAAGAGGCTGAGCATGAGTGGGGGAGGGATCCACTAGAAGAAATTATGGCTGTCGTGGACTGGTTTCTTCTCTTTGGTCTACCTCCTCAGTCTTAAACATCTGAACACTGCGGATTTTCTGTAACAGTTTTGGTCTTATGGATGCCAGGATCACCAGGCCATCCCTCCCAGCAGTTTGCAGTTGCAGAAGGCAGCCAGCCAACTACCCAGAAGTCCCAAACAAGTCTACACTGCCTCTTTGCTCTAGTGTGCAACAGCTCCAGCATTTCCAAGAAGCATCATAACCTTGGCTAAATCACCCAGTTGGCTATCAGACCATGAGCAGTATGTCTGACTTCTGACAGAAGTGTTAGAATGACTGCATACATAACATGTGTTGTTTGGGAAATCCACCAAAGGGCAGTGCATGATCTTCTTGCTTACCAGTGACAAAGCAAAGATTTACACCATACGTGCTTAATAACTATGGGCTTTGAATAAGCTTAGTGGTTAACCTTAGCTGCCAGTGGTGTACAGCTAATGCAGACAAGACTTACCTGTTACAGGGCAGACATCTACATCTGACCCTTTCATTACTCCCTTTGAAATGGGTGGAGAGAAAAGGGCACTTCTAAAGTGCAGGTCATTCATTTCTCAAGTAGGTAGCACAACCAGGTAGGATAACTATGGTGGCTATGCCGCATAGAACTACAGCAGCTTAGTTTTGTGCCAAATAAACTACATCAAGTAAGATGGATTCCAAATCTTCCTGATTACCCACGGGCTGGGTTTGCATGTACTTTCTCACCCGAGTTTAGCTAGTCCACAGTAATTCCTTATCGTAGGTTTCTCTCTGTAATTACAATTCCTACAACAATTCTATTGTAATTCCTCTTTGTAAGTGCAGAGAGGCATCACGTTGACTCAGCACTGAAAACATGAATCGGACCAGTCCCAAAAGCTATTCACAAACTAACAAGGTCTACCAAACACTGCCAAAAAACAAACACAGAAAACAACTTCAATGCGTTCAGAGAATCACACAGATTCACAGAATGTTTCCTATTTAAAGTGTATTTAAAGTTCATGTTCCCTGTTAATCTATCAGATTACAGACAGTAAGAGACTTCTATCACCTATCTGAAAACAACAACATGAATCTTCAACAACACAGGAATTTACTGTATTTCACAGAATCACACAGAATCACAGAATATTCAAGGTTGGAAGGGACCTCCAGAGATCATCTAGTCCAACCTTCCTGCTCAAGCAGGTACACCTAGAGTATGTGGCACAGGGCGGCATCCAGGCGGGTTTGGAAGACCTCCAGAGAAGGAGACTCCACAACCTCCCTGGGCAGCCTGTGCCAGGGCTCTGTCACCCTCAGAGTGAAGAAGTGCCTCCTCACRTGGAGATGGAACTGCCTGTGTTGCAACTTACAYCCATTACCCCTTGTCCTGTACYGGCCACCAATGAAAACAGCTTGTCCCCTTCCTCCCTGCATTCTCCCTTCCTGAGCTTATACATGTTAATCAGATCCCCTCTCAGCCTTCTCTTCTCCAGAGAAAACAGGCCCAGCTCACTCAGCCTCTCCTYGTACGAGAGATGTTCCATTCCTTTAATCATCTTAGTTGCTCTTCTCTGGACCCTCTCRAGAAGCTCCACGTCTCTCTTATACTGGGGAGCCCAGAACTGCACCCAGTACTCCAGGTGCGGCCTCACCAGAGCTGAGTAGAGGGGCAGAATCACCTCCCTTGACCTTGAATTTCTACATTTACCACATATACATGTGCAAATATTGTCTTTCCACTGTTCTCTGTTGGTAACAGCCTGGCCCACCTCCCAGGCCCTTTTCTCCAAGCATAGCTGGACCTGCAACTCCCCAATTCCCTCTGGAAGAGATCACTGATTACCTGTTGGGTCTACACCACCTCAGTGCATGTGCCACACATAGACGGCATTTTGTGTGTCTCCTGAGAATACAGCAAAGCACGATGGCCAAGAGGTAGGCCTCCCAGGCCCCCCAGTACAATCAGTGTTCTGCAATCGTTGTCACAGTGTTAATAACTGTAAAGATTGAAATACCAGCTAGTGCAGCAGAGACATTTGTCCGTAATACAAGTGTGCATTCCTATGAAAATAACACTGTGTCATCTTTGATCAACAGGATTCATGCAGATGATATTTTTGTCAGTTACAAGATAGGAATTTAGGTTTTCTGAATGCATGTAATAAAGTTGCTTTTTTCAAGTGTTTTTAACGAAAAGTTTTTGTATTCTGTATAGTATCAAGTAAGTATGTTGATTTGGCTAAGACTCATAGTTCATTACAACTGAAATCTAGTTACAGCAGGGTGCTGTTTCCATTAGCTAATACAAAAGAAATCTTAGTAATTTCATTGTAGTTCAAAATCACAGTCTGTAAGGACTATACGAAGTTGTAAAGTATGTTAGCTAGCTTTAAAGTGTTCTGACTTAAACCAAGCATCTTTACAGATTTAAAGTAATAAAGTTTTCCCAGATGAAAGTGTGTACTTTGCCGATATTTAGATACAGTTAAGCTGCTTGGCAGATATTCAAATGCCATCAGAGAGATATATCAAAAGACCACTAAAAGAAAAATCAAGATATGACAGATTTTTTTTTTTACATGAGTTACTTAAACAATCAAATATAATGCCTGTCTCTATTTCTCAATAAAAAAAAAAAAAAAAAAAGAGGTGAACTTCTTCATTTAGATGTTATCAACTGAGAAAACTTAAATTTAAAACTTTTAATCTAGGAATCTTTTCAACAGATATAAGATTCTGCTCCAAACCTGCCACCAAAAATAGTGTTTGTTATAATTCAGGTCTAATATCTCAAAGTTATATAATTCTTTAAATGCCAACAGGCAGTGAAATCCAATTTGCTAGAAGAGCACTAGATATCTCAGATTAGGTCAAAAGATTAATTCAGTACCATTGAAAGCTTCACCAAATGCATTTCAAGATAATTTCAGACAAGCTATGCTCTTGAGATCTCACTCACCTGCACAAATGAAGAAAATATTTTTAGACTCAAATCCAAGACTTTCTTAAATAATTTATAATGCATATTGTTTAATAGTACATTTGCTCTTTTTCATCATCAGAATTCACTACTAGCTGTAAGAATAATCTGTCAAGTTATCCCATTTTTAATCAAACAGTTAAGAAAAATATTGATTTCCTTTATTTGTGGGACTATTTTACTTTCAGGAATAAATCTGTGTGGCTATTACATTTCTGGAATAAAGACATAACAGCTTTTTAAATGAAGTATGGACAAAGATTAAAAAAAAAGCCTTTTTAATCATAAAAGGGGGTTTAAACATAATTTGTCTAGCTATTTGAAGACATACTCTTTAATATCTAATTGCTCCAATGATATTAGGAATAAAAAGCGATGAGAAAGGTTTAGATATTAGAATTTTTTCTCGTAATTGAAAGATAAATCCAGAGCAGAAAAACTCTGCAAGAGCTCTCCAGGGTCTGTCACCTGCAAGAAGTCATAACACCTAGTGAAGTAGAGATAGCTGTGGCTTGTTCTGAAACTAGACAGCAAGTAGTTCAGCGAGCACAGTGCTAGCCAGAGTTAAAGTTTTTAATTTGTTAAGAGTTTGGAAAGCTGTATTTAAGGATGCATTTGAATGGGAGAGTTGCCAGACCAAGATTCATGTGGAAAAGAAGCATTGAGGCATCWGGCACAATTCAAACTCACCAGGAACTACTCTGGAGGACATTTTAAAAAAAATAGTTTGCATCAGTTATAATCTACAGATCTGTCACCTCTCAATGTCCTTTTTATGAGTTCAAGGATATTTGTGTATCTAAATTTGGGTGACCCTGTGCTCTAGGTGTTGCTACTTGAGCAGGGGGGTTGGCCTCAATGGTCTCTGGAGGTCCCTTCCAACCTCAACCATTCTGTGAATCTGTGAGTCTGTAAGAGCAGGATATTCCTTACTTTATTATGACTTAGGATGAGTGCCTTCAGGGATATATGTATGATGGATGGCACGTATGTCAGGTTATAGTGTGAGAGTTACCACATGGTTGGGTTGGCAAGAGCAGAGAAAGCACCATACTCTATGGAAAATAATTTCCCACAAGAGTTAATGAAATAATGGTTCTCATCCCTCTCCAGTTCCCTGATGTCTGGGATGCTGTGAAAGTGTCTGTGATGGAGATGACRGTGTTGGGCATGAGCCATAACATGGCAATAGCAGCTGGACTGTCTCTGCCTATTGTCTTCAGCTGATCATCATTCACAGGACAGTTCCTTTAAATGTTTTAAACTCAGGAAAATTGAGTGTGCTGTATGTGAAAGTTAGATAGGAATCATAATCAGATTTTTAGCCTTAATATACTAATTTCACTCCAGTATCAAATTCTGAAGAAGTTTAAAAACTGTAAAAATCCCCTTAAGAAATCTCTTCATTTATCTTCAGCTCTGACCCTTAAAGAGTCTTTCAACTCTTAAAATGTCATGATGACAGATGTCAAGACAGAGTCAGATGCACTGCTTCTCTAATTCTCCCAGACCTCATTTAAAATCAAGGCTTGGTCATGCCACTTTTCACATGCTAAAAAAGGTGCTAATAGTGTAGTGCAGACCAAGCAGTATGCCCGTAATCTGTGTTAAAATGATTAAGGTGAAGTTTGGTTACACTCTGGCTTTGAACTTGAGGGCAAGGAAGTGCTGCTCACAAGTAAAACTTTCACATCAGCCATTACAAGTCTGTGAAGACCATTCAGAGAGTTATAAAGAAAACAGAGGGAAACACTTTAATGGTGAAAAAAGTTATGAAATTGTACTCTGTGCTGAATATTGAAAATTTTGTATTTACAGTTGGATCACGTGTAACAAAGTTGAAACAATATGCAATTCTCTGGTTCTGTTCTGTAACTGTTGCTAGAAAATACACACACAATCACACAAAGTAAAAATAACGCCAAACACTTCCATGATAATTAAAAAAGAAGATTGAATGCAGATTTATCCTGAAGGAATTAGTTGGTTACTTGTAGAAATGAAGAACAGATGTTGGCAACCAGTTTAACAGTTCTGCAGTGAGATGAAGAGAACTGTCTGTGAAAATGCAGTGCAGGCATGTGTCTTCTTCATCATTGGAAGGATAACCTGGATATTCTTTCAGTTAGTATCAACATGCATATAAACTATAATAATATAATCAATTGCTAACCTGAGATATTCTATCATCTCTAATGAAGTCAAAAACATTATGACTAGAGAGAATGCAAGCAATTAAGATTAATGTTAAATGGATTTGTTTTCTCTGTGGGAAGAACCCCCATAAAACAGGAGATAAAAGGGAGGTGAGGAGGAAGATCAATAAAAAATGTAAATAAAAAGAGGAAGCAGAATCAATGTGTCTGATGGGGTGGAGGGGATGCGTGTCTGGCTGGAGTGGTGATAGGCGGGCAACGTGAGGACTGAGAAATAAAGAACTTATGACGTTCTTTCTCAGGAACAGAAATACATTTAAATTACATCTGGGTCATACTGCAGTTTCACTCTACCTAAATGCATTTACCATTCAGTTATACTATGAGAAAATTTTCACTTCTGTCACAAAAAATTATTTAGGCAGAAGAGCTGATATGCTCCACTGTAGTCTTGACAATGTATCACAGTCCTTCATTAGAGAAGAAGAAAGAAAGAAGAACAGAAGAGAGAGAAGAGAGAGAGGAGGGGAGAGAGAGAGAGAGAGAGAGAGAGAGAGAGGACAGTAAAATCTTTGAGTTTTCAGGAATTTAATTTTATACAAATGGTTTTTTGGGGAGGATTTCCTGCAGTACACAACACAAAAATAACAAATTACAAACACAAATAACAAATTACTAGTTTCACACAGAAGACTTGGAAATGAGTCAGAAAGGACATCATAATTAATTCAAAAAGGACGCAGTTACTCTTTGCATAATATGTTGTTTAGTTTCTCTTTCACCTAGGAATTCTTTGGCTCCGCAGAATTCACTCATCCTTTATGTCCTGTATCTTCTGACCCTTTGTAAGCTCACTGTCAGCCCAGTGGTAACTCTATCTCCATCCAAAGAAGACTAAATAGGACAATTACTCAAGGAGGATGTTGAGCCTGGTGGCCAATTTGGGGGCTTTAGTTTCCTTGGGCAAATAGTAATAAGGAGCATTTGGGAGTTTTGATTGGAATTTCTTAAGAAACGACAGTTCAGACTACAAAGTTTGTTCCCCTGGGGGCATTGACACCACTCCACATTAACCCTCCAGCATAGGTTTCTAAAGTGAGAAGAAATTTATCCTGGGCCAGTGGTGGGGACAGCCCAGGACTGTTGAGTAGTGTTTAGCAGATAAAAGGGAGAGAAAGAGGCCTGAATGTTGTGTCTGAGGAAATGCAGAAGAGAAATAACATTTTTTTTTTTCCAACATAGTGAGCATGTTGGAAGAAACAGCTATACTTTAAAGTCTTTAGAGCAGATTCTGAACATATTGCTGGGTAATATACTGTTATGCATGAATTCAATTATACAGTGACATATCTGAGCRCTAAATAGAATCGGGTCGTTGTTACTGTTAATCATTTTGTGCAACTAATATATTCATCGTCATTAATATTAGTGTAATTTATTTGTTTAACTACTGGGGAAATCTTCCACAATAAAATAATTTGACATAGCTGTTTAATGAGATCTACTTCTGCTTTTACAGTCTCTAATTTTCAAGGAAGTAATGACATCACCATATAATCATCTGGGTTATTTGATACTGATAACTAGTTAATGTATTTCCATAGCAGGTATTGAAGAACTTGTTATATCAATTTTGATTAAAATATGCAGTTAAAAAATAAACTTCAGTGCTTTAAAAGAAATATGTAACTACTATTTAAAAATACGTGACAAGAGACATTACATAAGAACCTACATTCTTAACATATCATTATCCTAATAGGAGAGCTCTGGAAGTGTAGAGAGCTGGACAGTGAGGTGGATTGAAAACTGCCTGGATGGCAGAGCTCAGAGGGTGGTGATAAACTGGGCCACATCTGGTTGGAGGCCTGTGGCCAGTGGAGTCCCCCAGGGGTCAGTACTGGGCCCGGTGCTGTTCAATTTGTTCATCAATGACCTGGACGAGGACACAGAGKGCACCCTGAGCAAGTTTGCAGATGATACCAAGCTGGGTGGAGTAGCCGACACTCCGGAGGGCTGTGCTGCCATCCAGAGGGAYCTGGACAGGCTGGAGAGTTGGACAGAGAGGAACCTCATGAGATTCAACAAGGACAAGCACAGGGTCCTGCACCAGGCTGGAATAACCCCAGGCACCAGTACAGATTAGGAGTTGACCTGCTGGAGAGCAGCTCCACGGAGAGGGATCTGGGAGTCCTGGTTGACACCAAGTTAACCATGAGTCAGCAGTGCCCTCGTGGCCAAGAAGGCCAATGGGMTCCTGGCCTGCATCAGGAGGAGTGTTGCCAGCAGGTCAAGGGAGGGAAACCTGCCCCTCTCCTCAGCTCTGGTGAGGCCGCACCTGGAGTACTGTGTTCAGTTCTGGGCTCCCCAGTATAAGAGGGATGTGGAGCTTCTGGAGAGGGTCCAGCGGAAGGCAGTCAAGATGATTAAGGGACTGGAACATCTCTTGTATGAGGAGAGACTGAGTTGGGCCTGTTTAGCTTGGAGAAGAGAAGGTTAAGAGGGAATCGGATGTACAGATGTACATGAAGGGGGAATGTAGGGAGGAAGGGGCCAAGCTCTTCTCAGTGGTGGCCAGTGACAGGACAAGGGGCAATGGGTGTAAGTTGAAACACAGGCAGTTCCATCTGCACGTGAGGAGGAACTTCTTCACTGTGAGGGTGACAGAGCCYTGGAACAGGCTGCCCAGGGAGGTTGTGGAGTCTCCTTCTCTGGAGATCTTTAGAATCTGCCTGGATGTCACCCTGTGCCACGTGCTCTGGATGTCCCTGCTGGAGCAGGGGGGTTGGACTAGATGATCTCTACAGGTCCTTTCCAATCACAACCATCCTGTGATTCTGTGAACATACTGTTATATTAAAATTACTTATTTAATTATATAATATTAATTGTCAATTAAAGTTAGATTTAAATTTTATTTTCTTAGAATAGTAATTTTACAAGAAAAGAGTGTATTAACATATTAATTCAAGAAAATACTTGAGAACAGCGCCAGACTCGGACTGTTAGTTCATTATTTTTCTTTTCTGAGAGTAGACTTCTGACTTGAGAAAATGTTTGTTTTGTACTCTTAGGTTCCTCTTTCTTTAGAACTATTTATATATTTAGTTTGCCTGAAAAGTGCTATTTCTTGTGATCTTTTTTTCCTTTTAATTCATAAATCATATAATTTATTATATTAGTGCAAGATTTCTCAGATGATTTTGGTCTGTTGTTGACAATGTAATGGAGATTTAGGAGTTGTCAGAAAAATTCTTGTTATGATCTATGGCATTATAAATTAGTGATTTAAATTCTATCTAAGAGGGCAGGATTTCAGGATCACTTAGACGAGATTTTTTTTTTTWACTGCACTGAGATCAGTATCTTTGATCAAAGGACAAACACCTCAGAAGGTCTTAGCTGCTGCAAAGTCAAATACTATCATGGCTGCTTTTTGCACAGGCAGTGCAAAAGTCCTCTTTCTAATGCCTCTAGGGCTGCCTCCTCTGCTGCCAGGCTCTCTGAGCCTGAAAAGGATGCACATGAGTCCACAGAGCCCAAACACAGGAATGCATCCATCATAAATGTACCAAGGAAACCCCAAACCCAGATATCTGCAGCTCAAAGCACTAACTTTTCTGCCAGGTGCTTTCTGTGAGTATCATCTCAAAGTACTTCTTGTTTGTTTGTTTTCCTCAGGGCATCTATGGGGAGCAAAAGTAGAGCCACTGGGAGGGAGTACTACTAAGAGGGAGTCTTTTGTCAATGTTTGATTTCTTCATAAGATACATGTGGCAACTACAAATGAATAATATCCTATAGGTGTTATTAGGTGTTTGTTATTCTTTGTCCTTAAGACTGTGTTTGTGAACTGTGAGTAGTTTGCTCAATTTGCAACATTACTCCTCTACTTAAGTGGAGTAAATGAGAACATAAGGGTGAGTGGATTGAGAAATGTGTTACACATGTAAAGTAAAAAAWAAWAATAATAATAATCTTTATGTGCATCATTTATTTCAGGACATGTTTCACAATGTTTGCAAAACAGTGTGATTCCTCAGGGAGCATCATGTCCCTCTCCTGGCCTCCTCTGAAGTGAGTCATCAGGCTCATCTACGACCGCCATCCCCAAAATGCTTACCTATGACCAGAACTTACAACTTGCCCCCATCCAAGGTTCTAAAACTAACAAGCTAAAAGCTAAGAAGTTCCCCCATGTCAGAGGCATCATTTTCTCTGATACTAGCAGGTAGAAAGGGCCTCCTCAGTGAAGCAAGAGAAAATGTGGTTCCAGCATGAGGCTAGCTGCAGCTTATTTTCTCACCACACTGGTATCCTGTTTCCTGGAGTTAAGAATAGGTTACACATCACTTCTCCTTCTCCTTCTTCTTCTTCTTCTTCCTCTTCTTCAAATTGCGAATTGGCTTTCAAAGATGAATAATCCAGCTCTAGGACTTTGGTGAACTGGTGGGTAGTTTTGTACCAATGTTGCACAAGATGAGGTCTAGGACATAAATACTTTCTAACATGGTGACATTGTGGAACATCTGAGAAGACTATGTGAAGTGAGAAAACAGAGGAAATTGCACAATGGCTTTGAGATTTGTTTTTGAGATTAATGTGTAGGTCTTTTGCATTTAGATATAAATTTTGTTTCCAAATTAGGAGGTTACCTTCGACAGGTAGTCACTTAAGTCAAGCTCCTAGAGAGGCAAATTGAGCAAAGGTATAACATAAATGAGCTTAGTCCCTTGTTCAAAGTAAATGAAGAAAGTAATGATTTTTTTTTTCAGATAAACAGCCTATCACACAGCTTATAGAGAGGCAGATACTTTACAGAAGATATTTTATAAAGAGATAAGAGTTTTTCAGAAGGTAAAAATACATTCTCTTTTAGATGGGTTGTTGGAGTGACTGTTTCCAAATAAATTATCTACTACAGACCAAACAGTCATACTTTTCAGTCATACTAGAGATCTGTTCCAGATTAAATTAATTTCACAGGCAATCACCTGAAGTTGCTTATACATCAGTTCAGTAAATAAGGATGACTTATCAGTTTTCATTTGATATTCTTCTTGGGGCAAAATAGTAATACCATCAGTAATGTATACAGGATTTTTTTTTCTGCTGATTCTACAATGACTGTAAAAACTTAATAAATCCATCAGCATTCTTCTTCCCTTTTTCTCTTCTGCCTTCTTCCTCTCTATGAGAAGACTTTCCAGGTCATGTAGGCTAAATAACAAGCCTAGCTACTATGTGGTAAAATCTTTCTAGGGAAATAGCAACTGATGTAGAACAGTTTCAGTAACCAGAGCTGGTGTTGATAGCACTCCAGATGTTTTCCCATCCACATGACATCATTGTCATTTAGGACTAATTTGCTATAATTGCACATGTAACCCGGGGCAGCATTCACCTCCTCTTAACTAAAGATATCTGCCATGTAACCACCTACATCTGTACTAGGCACTGTAGCAATCCTTTACGATTAATGGATAGAAATACTACTTTTGGAGTGCAATTCCTTTGGCCTGTYTTAAACTTCTCTAATAGGATAAGGATAGTCATATCCTCAAAACATCTGCATCTCACTTTCAAAGAGAAAACAAAGCTTAGGCCAGTTAACACAGCTGTGAATGTCTACATTTAAATCAGTTGAATGCCCTTAGTACCACATCCTCTTTAACTTCACACAAGATCACAACTATGCCACCTTGAAACCCTAAGTCACAGAAATCTTTGAACTCTTCAGTGTTATGTGTCTCTAAATAGATTCAGAGATTGCTACACCAACTAGTCAAGCATGCCCCAAGGATGAAAATCCTCATAGATTTTAAGCCTAAATTGTTCGTTTGAATCTTTCCCTTGGGCTTCTGCTTAATGGAAGAGAAGAAAATACTACTCCCCTTAATCTCTGATAAGCCAAGTGACCTTTTGCCGCTTCCTTAATCACCTGGGCCAGGGAGCAAGCACTTATTCCAGGCAGAAATAGTGATGTGGGGAGAGAAATGAAGGTGATGMGGGAGTACCTGAAGAGCGGAAGTATTTATATAAGCATTACCTTGTGAAGAGAGTGGTATTACAGCTCCTGTTATTCTGTTTAGAGGTATAGAATATTTAGGCTCATAAAAACGAGAGTTATTTGAAAAGTATTGCATAAAATACTACCATAAAACATCGCTCTTCTAACCAGGGCTTCCTGCTTTCCTGCTTCTGTTGTTAATCAATAAAAATGCTGTGACAAACTGGGAAAAAAAAAGTTATTATATGCAGTTTGTCTTGTTCATGTCTGCCTGGAAGCCTGGAGTTAAATCAAGAATGGGTTATTCAAAGAAAGAACCAAGCAGAACAGAACACTAGTTACGAGACTGGTAACACAAATAAGGATTTTAGATATGAATAAGTTACCAGTGCTGGCTCCCTCTGGGCCAGACTAGTCACAGAGGATAGTCAGCAGAGAAGAAACAGACAGCTGCGATAGAGAAGAGAAGCTGTTCAACTTGGACTATGGAAAAAAACACCAGGCAAGGAGAGAGAGCATGCCGTTCCTCCCAAGAGAGAGAACTGCAATATGCAGAACCTTCTTGTGCAACACACAGGGAGATTTATGCTGCCATTACAGAGATTTCATCTGAAACACCATGATATGTTTTATGAGGATGTGCTATGAATCAGAGTACAGAGAAGGCTTGAGTATTATTTTTTTTTTAAAAAAAAACTTTCTTTCTTTCTCTTTTTTTTTTTTTTTTTTTCAGGCTGTTTCTAAAGCCAGACTGGTTCAACCAGTTCAACCAGAAGACAGGAAGATAGGTGAAATGCAAAGTGAAGTGGCAATTAGAAATTACCAGTGAAACTTTCTTCAGGTCATAATTTAGCTAATGCTTTTCTTTCTTTATTCTTTAGTAAGTAAATCATGAACTTTGCTTGGAGTATTTTCTCACAAGAATGCTTTTCCAGTTTTACATATACACACATATACAGAAATTATATTTTGCTATTAAAATCACATTTATTGAAACAGTGATCCAAACAGCAGCAACTTAAAACACAGCCAAACTCCTCCCATCAGTCTGTGTACTAAAGTAAGCTGAGGAAGTGTCTCACCAAACACTTGGCCCAACCACAGGAAATGCTGGAAGCCTCCAGTGAACTGAAAGCTACACCAACTAGTGGTGATTATCTTCTAAACCAGGGACTTTCCAGTGAGTAGTGCATCCTATTTTGTTGTGCAACAGTAAACACCAAGCAAGGTGTGTATCAATTATACATTTGTGCTGGCAACAGTTTGTGCTGAATCTTGTCATAGCGAAACCAGGAAATGAACTTTGAGACTAATTGTGCTTTTCATTGTGGGATATTATATCAAAACTATATTTATCCTCCATGCTTTGACATTTGCTCCAAATGAAGTCTGAATTTTTTTTCCCTCATCATGCCTTGTAACAATATTTTACATGGAGCAGTATGGCTAAACAGTTTCTTGGAGAAGCTTGTTGTAAGCTAGGGTATTGTTCATAGTTATTGCATTTTTCAAGCACTGCCAGAAGTAGGGCTGAGATTGAGGATTAGTTGGCCATTCCAGGACAGAATTTCTGCACAGCCTTTTCCTCAGCCGAACATATCGGGACTTCTGCAAAACCTTCTCAAGAAATATCAAAACAATTACATCAATTTTTTCATCTATAAGTCGCTGGTGGGCCATGTAAAATGTTGTCTTGAAGCTTCCACTTTTCATATATTTATTGGTCAGGACAAATATGGTCTTTTTGCTCAGCTGAATGCTCTGGGAAAGATTGTCGAAGACTGCCTGTCCTGGGAGCCAGTCCCKTTCTTCCAGGCATAGATTGAACTGTCTGGCTTTTTGATCTTCCAGTTTTTGTACCAATTCTGTCATTACCCACTCATTCACAGCTGGATCTTTACTGTCATAGGCAATAAAAGCATCATAGCAAGTATCTGGTAAAGGTAAACGGCGATAGCCCTTCAACTTGGCAGTACAGTAATGGTAACTGTACCACACATCCCAGAAATAGAGATGGCTCATAACTGCGAACATCATAAAACCTAGGATAGCTGAAGATGACACAGCATACAGGATCAAATAGGAGGTGTACAACTCACAGGTATACAGATCTAARAAAACCACGCTCTTTCCTCTGTGTGCTCCTGGGCCAGCACAGGTCACATCTGTGGCCAAAAGTGGAATAGTCACCTGGGTCTGATTGATCCACCAAACAAACCACACTGCATCACAGTTGCATTTGAAAGGATTGCCATGCAAAAGTAATGTCTTCAGATTGTTGATGACATTTTCAGGAAAACTAGATTTCTTAATTATTTGGATCTTGTTTGAGCTGAGATCGAGGTATGTCAAATTAAAAGCATCTCTGAGAAAATGTTTGGTTAGCCGTTGAATGTGATTGTTTCGGAGTATCAGTTTTTGGAGGGTTGAAGAGCAGTTGGATAGTTCTGCAGGAACTGAAGGCAGAAGGTTATTGCTAAGGTCCAAAGTTTTTAATTTCTGCAGGAACATGAGCTCTTCCCATATGAAAGTCTTCAGCTTGTTATTGGTTAAGTTGAGTATCCTGAGTTCAGAGGGCATAGCTTTGAAAACACCTGCAGGCAAAAAACCAAGAGAATTGAAGGAAATATCGAGTTCCTCTAGGCTGGTCAGATTTTTGAAGAATGACAGGTACCTAGCATTTCCTTCCATCCATAAAACATCTAAGCGATTTCCTTTGAATTCTAAAACTTTAAGAGATTGGCTTTCCATCCCTGTGCTAATAGAGGTAGAAATCTCATTCTCATTCATCATCAACTTCTTCAGATAAGACAAATCTTTCATAAAATTAAGCACATGTGTAACGCCTTCTGCAAGAAAATAATGTTTGTTATTGCTTAGATCTAGAACTTCCAGAAATTTCAGCTCTTTGAATGCAGTTGAGTACAGCAAGTCAATCCGATTGTTAGAAAAATCCAGATATTTTAGTTCGGGCAGGTAGGAGAATTCACTTCCATTTAAGGTTTGGCTTACTGCATTACCTGACAAGTTGAGGCATCTGAGGAAATCAAGATCCTGAAAATCTGACGGACTAATAAAAAATATGTTATTTCTGCTTAAATCCAAAGTTTGTCCATACTTCAGGCAATCCTGATTAATCAAAGGTTGGTAGGAAGTAGCCTCTTTGTCTTTGGACTTGCAGCTTCTCCCATACTCATCATACCTGAAATAATGCATATCTTGTAATATTTGTCTATTGTACTGCTCTACTGAAATTCTGGGATTAGGGCAAAATCTGTAACAGTTGCCTCCATCTGAAGAAGGAGAAATTTTATTCACTGATAAGTCAATGAATTTCAGAGCTGGGAATTTTTTGAACACTTTCAGATCAGCAACTTTGATAAAATTAGTACCAAGATCCAACACTGTTAGATTTTTAAGACTAAGCAATGGATTTAGATTTTCTTTTTTCAATTCTTTAAAGACATAACCCTTGAGCCTCAGGGTTTCTAGATTAACAAGGGAAGAAAATGTCTTAGATAGGTTCAAGGACGGAGAATACACCTGCAGTTGAAAATTAAAGGACAAATCCAGCTCTACAAGGCTAGGAATAAGCTTCAAAAACTGAGCATCCCCAATCTCCTTTGCAAGGAAATTTTGGGAGAGGTCTAGCTCTTTGAGATTCACAGTGTTTTTAAACCAGTTGCTGAGTATTCTCTGAAGAGAGTTACTGTGAAGTCGCAGAATTTTTAATTTTTTCAAGGACTGAAAAGCCTTTGGATGTATCTCAATTGTGCCTTTGGGGCAGGGAGTACAAGGATATGGGGCATTATAGCACCGTGGGCAATTGCCACTCAGATCAAGGATTTCTAGATTGTGAAGGGTGAATAAGTCATGTTCTTGAATCTCTTGAATCACATTATTGTAAATATACAATTCCTTTAGAGTTGATGACAAATTGGGTGGAATATAACTTAAGTTGTTAGACTTCAAAGAGAGTATTGTTAAATTTTTCAGGTCCAGAAATGCAGTTTCTTCAATTTCAAATAAAGTATGGCAGGGGTTGCGGTAGTAACAGTTTTGTCCCAAATACAATACTTCTATATTTCTCAGTTCTGACAAATTTGCTCTTGTGATGGAAAAGATGTTGTTTGCTTCCAGGCTTAGCAGACGTAAAGTAGTAGGAAGGCCCCGTGGTATTTCCAACAGCTGATTTGCATCCAAATACAATGACTTCAATCTTGTCAATGCAGCAAAACTGCCACTCTCAATCTGTGGTCGACTGACACACGCATGATCTTTGGGCCCCAGTTTGACTGGCACACAGTTGCACCTGAAGTCAATCTCCAAGAGGTTTTTGAGATGAGCAAAGGATCTTGGAGAGATATGTGGGATATGGTTAATAGTGAGGTTAAGATTGGTAGCATTTATAGGGATTCCTTGCGGGATTTCCGTGAGGCGACGATCGCTGCAGTCCACTACTACAGTAGCTTCAAAGACTTCTACATCACAGGGTAAACTTTTGGGAAACCAAATTCCTGACAGCATCTTTGGAAATACGAAGAGCAAAACATATGGCAATGCATTTGGGATCTTTGCATAAAGTATCTAAAAATATGAAAAGATAAGATATTAATTTAATGCAATGGGAATATATGGTATATCACATTAACCATATTTTGTATATTATCACATCAAAGATACATCTAAACAAGGAGCCTTTCTCCCACACTGKCTATTAGTGCAGGAAGGATTCTAAATCTGGGAAATATATATGTTTCCTTGGCTGCTTTCTGGGGAAGAAGAAGGCCAAAATCCTAGAGGAATATAAAGAATCTKCCAAAATAAATTGTAAGTCCTTATAGTCTTACCTACTTTATAGATTGTTGTTCAGTATGGGGAGGAGAATGGGCTATTAATGATTCACAACATACTAGCTATCCCCTCAGCAGAAGCCAATGTCAAAGAAATCTTGTCCCTTTGAGAAGCAGCTGGTCAGGTAAGCAGGCTGTCCAGGCCTTGGTTGAAGGACTGTGAGCATTTTCCTGCCTTACACAGCTCCATAATTACTTGTATCTAGCACCAGCCTTGGACTGATCAAGACATTTGAACATAATCAAAAGCTCAGTAATCAAAATACAGATTTCTCTCTGGTTAATCCTTTTTTTTTTTTTTTTTTTTTTTTTTTTTAAGGATTGGAAAGCAACATAAGTCAGAGAGAATGCTGTTTAATAACCAGAGTTAGTCATGCATGGAATTACACTGACTCAGTGTACTATCCAGGTAAGCAGTTGAAATTCAGATGATTGAGTAAAGTTTCCAAGATATATGAATATATATTTTTTATCTTCAGCTGGCATATGTCACATGTCACATATGTCATATGTCACATGCCACCTATGTCATATGTCAACAGGACTTCCTGTTGTACCTTCTGTTTACTTAGATGACTGTATCTCCTCAGTTATGTTCTTCTGCTTTATCTCACATAACAATGCTAAGTCTGTCTATTCATTTATACATCTAGATAAGTGACCAATAARGAAGTAAATATAAGAGAAGCTATATCAAACCTCATACAGCACTGCATTTCTCCTCTGTGAATTCAAATACCAAATGAGGTTACTTTGASGTTACTTTGTGTTCAATCAGCTTTTGAATACAAAGCTCAGGAAAGAAAAGAAAAAGCAAAAACCTACTGCAAACCTTGAACTGTCATATGAAATTCATATCAGTAACCAGGTATTCGGTATGACCAAAGCCTTTCCTCTGTCATGGCTTTCTTCCACATTGCCAGGAAGTGTKACAGTAGCCTCTTCAACAGATCCACAGAAAAAGGAAAGGTACTTAAATATCCAGGACAGTACACATGACTATCACTATACATATACTCAGAGAAAGCTAAAAGAACTACCTGGAGCGGGACCATATGCATGAATTCCAAGGGTGTATTTCATTGTTATTGACTCTTTTGATGGCATTTGTTAAGAATTAAMATAACTTTAATTTGGCTTACAGTTATTCACCTTGGAAGCTCACCCAGGCTGAGACCACTAGATAAGATAGTTCACTAGGGTCTTCAGAGTGGTCTAAGCAATCCTCTTTAAAGGCTGATTAACTTTTCTGGTTTCCTGATACAGACAGGCATTTGGATGAAAATGGTGAATAAGAATAATCAGAGCAAGTGGAGAGCTAATTAGGAGAAAATAAAATACATAAAATTTATCCCATTTTATTTTATAAAACTCTTCTCTGTTAATATGGTTAGAGAAGTGGGAGGTGGGAAGGATAATACCATTGAGATTAATGACATGGAAAACTAAAAATTAAAGATCTTTGGAAAAAAGGGGGCATTTCAGAAGAAAAATGTTGTAAACATTTTCATTCCTCCTTTTCCTGGCTGTTTATTAGAATAACACAACCCTAAGAGGGCCTACTCTAATTTAACTGTCCTTGGCTCCACATCTCCATATGACTGCTTCTCTTCCCCTTCCAGACTTTCCACACTCCAATGTCCACAGTCGCTGTGAATCAAGGGAGATGCCCATAAAAAATTCATTTTATTTAATTTTGCTATTAATTCAAGCCCATGCTTTGACACTTAGGGCTTATCTATCACTGAAATGTATRTTTAATGGCAGTTTTAAAACAAGGAAGGAAAACCTCTGCCCTGGCATGGGAGTCAAACCACAGATTTGMTGCTCTTTGAGGAAAAGCTAATCAGAATCAACCTTTTAAAAAGACATGCTAAACTAGATTAAAACCCTCTGTACTTTGTCCGAGCGCTATGCTATGGTATTGCTGAACTAGGGTTTAGGCAACGTGGAATTGTTATCTAGATCATCACAAGCTTTCTACATCAACTTGTACACAGACACCATGTTCAGCCACCTAATCGTAGGCGCTTACCAGAAATTCCTCCCTTTAGTGCCATCATCCTGGGCCCTAACATTGAAGAGAGAGGGAGAGAGCGGAGAGAAGCCCCCTTCAGATCTCTGCATATGGAGGAAGCTCTGCGTGACTAATTTCCTACTACCGACTCTTTGGCTATATTCCTGAAATTAGGTGCAATGAGTCTTGGCCTTAGGTACCTGCACATATACATTTTTAAGTTTCTTAAGATACCAAAAAATGCATATTCAGATTTTCAAAATGTTCAGATTATGAACTCTTGGCAATTGCTATATATTTAGGAACCAAAGTGTCTTTATGGAGCTAACTGAACTCCTAATATTGTTGTACTTCATTTCTGTTTTATGTGCTGCTTCTTCCTGAAATCCTTTTAATCTAGTATCTATTCAAATTGTAAACAGTTACATGATGATGCTCTGTCTAACTATTTTCAGGCACAACATGTAGTCTTATTACAACAGTAAAGAAAGGATTGTAAAAATTAGAACAAATAAATAACGGTTGTTGTGAACTCCCTGGAAGGAGAAGAAAGCATAAAAGAAAATCTAGAGTAGCTATGTGAACTACTATTTTCTCTGTGATGATGCCTGGCTCTATAAAAACTTTAAAAAGAAGTAATATCAATTGAATACTTGCATAAACCSAACATATATATTTTTTATGTAGTTAGTTGATACATACTCTAAAAGGTGAGAGGTTTGAGAGAAAGCAGCTTCTTAAAAGTTGTAGATGTTGCAGACGACATTACTATACTCAGTGAAAAGAAAATTTCTTCATTAGTGTGAAGAAATGCTATCCTCTCCTATCCATCCCATTATGTATTGCAGCTTATAACCACAACAGCTAATTTGGACACATAGAAAAAAAAAAAAGAAAGAAAGAAAACAAAAGGGGAGATAACATTCTTAAATATCTTCCAGTACTGTTCCATTTAAAAAGTTTTAAGAAAAAGTTTAAAACGAAAGTTTAACCTACCATTTTCTGAGCTCTTCGAAGTCTGAAAGATTTGTTGTTAGATGACAGTGTAAATCAATGCAGAAGAAAACAGCAGAAAAGGGGTCCCCACCGGGTCAGCTCAGGTACAAAGGAGAGTAAAACATGACATAACTCACACCAAACAACACAGTAACCACTACTCTTTCTCCTCCATGGCCGAACTGCAACTTGGAGAAATAATTTAATGTGAAACAACTGCCGCAACCCACTTCCTCAAATATTTGCCTTAAAAATTGAAACAGCAGTACCTCCACCCYCTTTTATTTAGCATAAAAATAGCTGAGAGTACTCTTATTTTTTGCTCCTTCTTTACAGATTTACACATTACTCATAAATCCACATACTGCTGTGTCAAAAGATTTCATTCGTTCTGGTCTCACATGCAGCAATTTTTTCCCTTCTTTGCTACATTTGAACGTGATTTTAAGCTGCCTGTTTTACCCAGTTTTCTTTCTTCAGCAACTGTATTAAGACCTACCCCAAGAAAGTGAACAGACAGGAAACCGTACTGGAAAACAACTGAAAAATTCTTAAGAGGAGAATATATTCTTAAGAGGAGAATATAATATTAATCAGACAGGAGATGAATGTGCTACATGCATTCACTTGAGACAACCAAGGTTTGCAGAAGTCAAGTTCCTTTCTTCTCCCCACCTTTTTTTGGTGTAAAATGCATGAACAGAGAAAGAGAGGAGAGAGACAGACATCCTGATATGCACAACACTTTAGGGGTGGAAGCTGGATCATTTTCATCCTGTTCGTTCCTGCTGATGATGGGTCAAGAAGTAGACTGTTACTAAAAAATCAATTGCATGAATAAGTGAAGGAGATTTAGGGGGAGGAAACCAAAGCAAAGCAAAAAAAAAAAAAAAAARATAGTGCTAAGAGCATAGGAAACAACATTCAGTTAAGTGAAAAATGCATGGGAGAGAGCGTAGAAAGAAAGAACTTGAAGAGAACCTGGACAGACACAGTCAGTGAAAAGCATTTCATGAAATGTAGTGCTTCTCTGAAAGTTTCTTCCTTAGTAGTTCCCAGGCTTAGCAGGCCATGCTAGTTCAATGGTTAGCATATTTGAATACTTTTTTTTTTTTTTTTTTTGCATTTCTTTTCCTGCACTTTAATTTTAGCCAGCAGTTTATGGTTTCTCTGACTRGTGTGGAGCTGAAGAGCTTGTTTCAAAAGACTAAAATTTCAACAATGAAGAAAGAAARGTTTTGCAATCATTCTTGAAAATTTCTTGTTAGAGGTTGAGTCATATGGATATAAACAAATCCAAGAAAGATCACAGAAAAAAAAAAAACATTTAGCACCATTAGCATTTCAATCAAGCACAATGAACAGGCTCATTAACTCACTATTGGTTGAGGACTCTATTTCTCAAACTCTGTGCCTGCTTACTAAAAATACTATAATAAAATATGAGTTTTCCACAATTGACTGGTAACTGTATTTTTCTTTTCATGAAAGTGGCCCTGAGCTTTTCATTTGGGGCTATCATAAATAATGCAGATGTCTCACTAAAATCCYGCTGAGTTCTGAAAAATCATTCAGCACATTTTTGCTAAGAGAAAAATATTCATTGCAAGCAGTGTAGTTTTAGCTGTTTCACTCATAATATTTCACAGACTGTGAGCCACCAGTGTAGAGAGTTAGGCTGAAGTCATTTACAGTTATTCACATCAATATAAAACCAATGTATGTAATTAATTGCAGAGCAGTGGCTAAGAGAATGGTTTTGCACCAACTGAAAATCCAAAGTTTATTTCTACAGGCACCTAAAGATATCCCTGGTGTACCATGTTGGAACACAGATTAAATATGATGCTCTCCCATTTTAGTAGGATTTAAGTAGGTTTTCAAAGATACAGTCACCACCCAACCCTGCTAATTTTCCATAGGTGCCCAGGGCTTTTGGAAATCTGCCTTGCAGACTATAGCTACAAACTTCAGAAGCTTTAATAACTTTACAAACTTTTTGCCTTTTTTTTTTTTTTGGACTAAATAGTATTTTGGACTAAATAATAATTTTTTTTATTAGGAATAAGCTGGCATTCAGCCAAGAGCATATGAGTTTCAATTCTGTGCAGAGTGAAACTGCAACTAACTGAATGCTAATAGAAGTGCAGAGCAGAGGGGTTTTTCCCCCTCTTTTCTTTTTAACTTTCTTCTTCTTYTTTTAATTATTTTTTATCTAAGAACAGTGGGAAGTAGAGTACAGCAATATTTCTGTTCAGAAGGTGGGGGTGAATGCAGGGAGCTCAGCAGTCCAAAACTTCAGGGCTATAATTCGACTTTTTAAGGCACCAGAGAATCACTGCTTTACTGATTTTAAAAACCTCACGTTTGCTCCAGACATTGGGCAAAATCTCTCTTGGCTGCTGTGAAATACAAAGTAAATGAAAGCAGAAAAGTACTTCCTACTGTACCATGTGTCAGGAAAGGTCACTGGTAACAGCAAATGTATTTGTCTATCTTGYAGAGGAAGAATATCATTTAGCATAGAGCAAGAGCCTTTAAAATCCTTAATCCCTCTACTACAAGTCAAAGTGAAATCAAGCTACTGAACATGAAACGTTTTTTTTTTCCTCCTAAACGAAACCTCACAGCAAATAACTTCATTTTGAAACCTCTCAGAAAGTTTTGAGCACTTCCTTTCTCAAAATCAGGGTTCTATTGTGTTTAATGTAAAATAGGCAGTTAGTTAAAGTCTTAAATCACTTCTCTCTGCAGTAACCTGCAGACCAATAATAATGTTAGCAACCTAAGTATTCATTGATAGCATTATGTTTGGTGTGTGACATTGCCTAATTTAAACAGGAWTTATCACAAAGTTGCTCAATTTTTGAAATACATAAGCTGTCTCTTTAAACTGATGTGGACAGACATACTAAGTGAAACACGAAGAGAAATGGATAGGAAAATTGAGGAAATGATAACAAAACCATTTGCAGAAGACTTAAGGAYGGTTAAATTGTAAAATCCCCGCAGAGATCTGTTGCAGAAATTGTGGGGGAGGGCACTAAAAATAAACAAAACAATAAACAAAAGGCAATGCTGAGAAGGTCAGCCCACAACAGCAGCACAGCGGGTGATGACTGGTTGCTTTCAGATCACCCCATGAGAGGAGCGATGCTCCCAGCTTGACCAACCATCCAGCACTGCAGCAGGTGGCTGAGGGAGTGCCCAACATCACAGAAAAAGGTTTCCAGGTTTTGAAAACTTATCACCCGAGGCCAGCACAATGCCAGGATTAGCCATTTTGGCATCTACAAATCAGCGATCCATTTGACACATGGTCAACATCCAGCTCAAGCAAATAATGGACACAGCACCCACAGCCTCTTGCTTGCTGTCTGTTGTATCTTTCAGTCTCTTTTTCCCTCTTCCAACTTTGCCAAGGACTGTCAGAACTGGCTGCCTTCAACAACCGCACCTCATTTGTCAGTGATGACAACATTCAACAGAGGGCAGAGAATCAGGATGCAGCGCATAGCAGCTGACTGACAGCTTGGACAAGGACTTGTGCTGCGAAGATGTCAGGTTATGCACATGCTTAGCATGTTACCGCAGACAGCAACCCTCCCTCAGGAAGTCTCAGCTTCTGACATTGAAACATGACAACCATCCATGACAAGCTTYCAAAAAGGCTGCAAGCTTCAGGTACTTCTAAAGTAAAATAATTATACTCTATGGCCATAGAATAGGATCAGATAAATTAGCACTTTGCGGGGGTTCATTTCATCTCTGCCTAATTCCAGACATGCTGCAGAGGTCCTAAGAGGAAAGCTACCTCTGAAGAAATTGCTCAAGGCAGGACTTGAAGAAAGATGGAGCCTGACAGAAGTTCTGGCATTGCAGAGGCCTGCTTGAGGTGAGAGACAGTTACCAATTTTAGGATGGTTGGTTATCTGTGGAATCCACTTCTCCCTAGGCAACACGACCTGCCCTCCTAGCCTATACTAATAAGARTGAATGGAGGGTGGAGCGGAGTGGCACCGCAGCCAAACTCTATTGTGCTTCCTGCAGAGGTGGCAGCCAGGTGGTATCACATAGGTGACAGGCCACCTACATGTGATGGAAGCCCACAGAGGCTGCATCTACTTGCCACAAGCACTAACACCATGGGTAACACCATTGACTAACACAGCTTGGACAAGGGGCAATGGGTGTAAGTTGAAACACAGGGAGTTCCATCTCCAGGTGAGGAGGAACTTCTTCACAGGGGTAACAGCCCTGGCACAGGCTGCACAGGGAGGCTGTGGAGTCTCCTTCTCTGGAGATCTTCCAAACTCACCTGGATGCCACCCTGTACCCTGTGCTCTGGGTGTCCCTGCTGGAGCAGGRGTGTTGGACTAGATGATCTCTAGAGGCCCCTTCCAACCTCAGCCATTCCATGATCTTCAGAATAAAGTGAAGCAACACAAGTTCTGTCTACCCCATAGTAAGAATGTTTAAGAATGCTTAAGCTGCTACCACCTGCTCTGGGGTGTTGATGAAATAGTTGCTTTTCTTGAAAGAAAGTATGTGCCTTCCTTGCAGGATTCTGAAGGATATCTATCTGTTGTCAAAGAACACATACAATCCAGTATCTTTTCCTCTCCTTTAAGTCAAAATAATTCTGCCTGGAAAGGAAGTATCTATTCAGTCCAAATTCTGCCACATAATCAGAATTCCAGAATAGGCCAAAGAAGAGAGATACACGCACCAAAAAAAAAAAACAAACAAACAAACAAACAAAAAAAAACCCACAAAACAAAACTCCCACACAAAACATCTCAGTTTTATGAATATGGGAAAACCTGCTTCTAAGTCAAAGAAAGTCTAAGCTAATCTTTAAAGTCTGTCAAAGATTTATAGGATTTTCCCCTCTAACTTCACAAATGTTTCAAGTGTTCAAAAGTGCCCAGTACAGGACACTGTAAGAGTAAGCTTACCTGTGAAGTTACTTCTGCTCATTCCCCCACCTAATCTTATTAAATACGGCTGAATTGTTGTGCTTACAAACATAGAAGCAAGAACTTTCAACTGTTCAGGAAGCATCAACTCCAATTTTCAATGAAACCTGAGCATGGTGTCATTTTTTGGTCAGACCATATGAAGGAGAAGGATGATCATCTTTAAGATGTGTACCAGTCTGGTGTRATTGACAGTTCATTCTTACATCCAGGAAAGCTCATACATAATTTATTAGTAAAGTTTTCATAAGCATCAGCACCTTTATTTTTCCCCATCTGATCTGTGCAGGATATTTTTTTTCATAAATAAAACAAAAAAGAGAATAAAAAGCACAAGCATTGACTGATGTAATTTTAAAAGTTTATTTACAATATTTGGGCATAATATAGACAAACAATTTGGCATATGGTTTGTTACAAAGAGCTGATRTATAAAACTGAAAAATACTGGGTAGTACGTTTATTATCTTTTATATGTAATAAGGTTTAAGTTTTAGTAACATAATTAGGCCATTAACCCCCCCCAGACTGCAGCCACATATTTCAAAGTAATATTTTAAAACCCCATTTAATATAGGATTATTTAACCCATTGTATTAAGATTTTGCTCTCTGATTCCAAAGTAGTGGAATGAATATCCATTATGTTACTAGATATTTCAAAAATAAAAATAAGGAATTCCTGAGAGGACTGATGGCTGAACTGAATTCTGACTGCAATATCCTATGAACCCATTTCTGTACTCTCTATAGAAAGCAGTACAGGTGAAATTGTTTTCTTCATCTTCAATATATGAAAAAACACACATAAGAAAAAACAAATTATTTTAAAAATACCAGGACAAAGTAGCCACATTTTTCCCCTCAGAGAAACTAATAGAACAGGAGACCACATTAAATTGAATGTAAAAATCTATTTTATAACAGTGTATTGTGCTAAAAATACCCCAGGAAAAAAACAATATAGGATGGAATAAGGCTATTCTGTCCAGTTCCACCGTAACGAAATACTTCAAACATGCCAAATGCTTTTATAATTAAAAACTGTAATCTCATGTGGAAAAGTCAATTTCCCTATGATTTAGGTGCAGGAACACTATCCAAACAGAGCCRAACTCTTCCTTTCTAGCAGGAAGGCTGAAAACTCTATGTGAATGTAAAGACCTGGAAACACGGGCAGATTCCACCTTTCCCTGCTCCCCCAACACATTACTGACCGCACTTTCTAGCACCCAGCCAGTCTCAGCACACGCTCCACTTCACTCGTGCTTTTAGTTCTCTAATATTAGAATATTAAAGACTGGCTGGTTTACTATAGTTCACTACCTACACAGTAAAGTTCTATGGTAGAACATTACAGAGAGCTGAAGCTCTGTCGACTACAAAGTTTTTAAAAAAATAGTATTTTCTGCTTTTTTCAGTCCAATAAATATGGGTACAGATTATCCTTTATAGACATGTGTGTTTATATTTGCTGTTTGGACTATACATTAACRAAGCTTGACAATATTATCAGTAAAAGTTGTGAAATTATTCATAWGATCAGAATTACAGAATGCTAAAAGCTACAGGTAAGGTGACATGCAAACAAATTGCTCTTGGGATTTAGAAGTGGTCCTTATTAWTGAAATGCAGGAAATAAACAGCCCCCAAAATTTTGAAAGGCCAATCTTATAATTCAGATTTCAAATAAATTGTGTAGCAAGAAAACTTTTAGTTATATATAATCTTTTGAGAAACACACACAAAAAAAGCTTATGAAACGCAGGTAACACAATGGATGTGTCAATGGATGAGGTTTAAATTCTTCGGACATAGAAAATTTTCATTGGAGTTAAACAAAACAAGGAAAGAAAAGCAAAGTATTCTACTTGCCTGAGAGATGACTAGATTTCATACACCTAAATCTAAAAATCAAAGGGGATCTGATCAATATGTGCAAGTACCTGAAGAGTGAATGWAGGGAGGAAGGGGCCAAACTCTCCTATCACTGGCCACCACTGAGAAAAATGTGAAATGGGTGTAACCTGCAACACAGGCAGTTCCATCTCCACGTGAGGAAGAACTACTTTCCTGTGAGGGTGACAGAGCAGTGGAACAGGCTGCCCAGGGAGGCTGTGGAGTCTCCTTCTCTGGAGATCTTCCAAACCTGCCTGGATGCCGCCCTGTGCCCCGTGCTCTGGGTGTCCCTGCTGGAGCAGGGGTGTTGGACCAGATGATCTCTAGAGATCCCTTCCAACCATTCTGTCTTTCTGTGTAAACCTGTAGCATTTAGCTTCAACTCAGAAAAACAATCCCATAAAACCAATTAAGTTCTATTAACTTCTTTAGTATCCTCTGTATAGAAAACAGATTTAAAGCAGCAGTTTAGTAGAAAGAGAGCATGAGCATACACAAGAACTTAGCAGCAAGTAAAATCTCAAACTCTCAAGGAAATTCACAAAAGGTATCTGCAGGGTAGAGATTTATTGACATTTTACAAGGGGAAAAATGCAATTAGGAGACAAATATAATAATTAAACATACAAGCTCTGGGCTCCTACCCAGATATTCATCTCTGTGGTTGAGATGCAGTGTTAAGAACAGGGCTCCTCAACGCAGCCCTCCCAAAGACTCAACACAGCCTCTGGTGGTTATAAAGGAACATGACTGAACAGGTAAGACACTGATTCACCATTGTGTGTTCTTCGAATTGCCTCGGCCAGGATCATAGAAATGTCAATAAACTATGAGAAAAGAAAGAAAAAAGTCAAAAAGATGGCAATTTACTGTTTTGATATCCTATTAAACTTTCCTGTGCTTTCAGTTTCCTATTCTGCCCTCTTACTTCAACTAGAAGAAAAATTACAGCAAGCCATTCAGTAAGCCTAAGATGAGGACTGTGCATTAATACAAAGTACAGACTGAAAATTCAATGAGAAAGTAGCTTAACCGCTGAGGGCTGCTGGCACAAGCCATGTTGTCATAAGAAACATTTCATTGCAACCATCAGATGGCAGTGTCCACATAAAACTTAGCTAGTATTACACTTCAAGTGTAATAGAGTCAAGTTGTTCTATTTCAATGTAACATATAAAGCACCACTTTATATTCCCTCTTACCAAATTAATGGTAAATAGAAATAAAACAAAAAACCCCACAAATGCACTAACGGGACACATGACTTCCATGAATAATYTCATGTACTGAGATAAACTAGCTCTGTATTTTCAGCTTGATTTTCAAATCATATCGTTATCTTGGGCATTTCATTAGTGTATTTTCAAACACAAGGACACAGAAGATCTCGGTAGCATTCACAATAATGTAAGTGGCTTGAGTTCCCACAAACAAGTATTCTATAATGAAAACTGATTAATTTTTTTTTAAAAAAACAACATAGCCAGCTTTAAACCCACTATCCTTTTACTGGCATGCACACTTAATCTGCTGCATTATTATATAAAATTTTCTCACTATTTTATCATACTGAGTTTCCTTAAAGGAGTTCAGCAGCATAACTTAGCCGTATGTTCTGCAAATAACCTAGCTGCAAAATATGTTTGAGAATATTATTTTCATTTTAAAGCACAAAACTCTAGAGAATCRTAAAAAATCAGATTTTGAACAGATGACAAAAAACCCCCAAAACACTACAGTACCTGAATTTTAGGGCAGTGTTTCATTTTCTCTTCTTGAGGGATTGTATTTGTTACCACAACAGCCTCAAATGCTGCATTATTAATTCGAGAAATAGCAGGACCAGAAAAGATCCCATGAGTCAGAATAGCATAAACTTTAGTGGCTCCAGCAGACACTAACCTGAAGAACATAAAGAAAGAGCATGCACATTTAAATGCAGTTCTAGATGAAACTTTTTTGAAATGGAAGTGAATTGTACTTGGAAAGAGGTTTCTGAGGTCAAAAAAAGGTTATGCTCAAAAGTCTAGCTTAATGCAAGATTGGGAAAGATGTTGCTGATTCAGAAGACAGGGAGATGATGCAGCGCACAAAAAAAATGGAAATAAAAGAACTAGAACAGTTTGTGAATAAGTCAGAATCTCTTAATTTGTTTTTGATAGGTCTCTCTATCTCCAAATACTCAGAACGATGTGAGACGATAGCTGAACTAGGACAAAAGGCAGCCTTGAACAGCTGTTCCTTTATTAGATCATCCCAAAAAGTAGGAAGGCAAGAGAAAAATACTGAAATATCATATTCTGAATGACTCACTAGAATCAAAGAATTTCAGTAATTAGGATATGCAACCTGAAAGGAGGGTACATTTTTATARTGTGTGCGAGTGTGAGCACTATGACTGAAGAAAAAAGCCTTCAGGCGAACTATCTACAGTATCTAGAAATACATGTCTAACCTAATCAACTAGATATGCCTTCGAGTTGCTAGGATAGACTTACAAAGTAGTTTAGATAAGTCTAATTAAGCAGAAATCGCATCTCATCTAGATTTGGCATCAATGAAAAGCACATCTCAACGCCAAGAATGCAGGAGCAGCAACAAGCAGCACTGTTCAAGCAAAAGCATATTCTGTTGAATGCTGCCCGTTTCTGATGCTTTTAGAATTTATCCACAGTAGATTACTATACAGCAAAGTCTCTTCTGCAGCAAGAAAAAAGAGAATTTTCCCTTTTGACAACAGTTAGGCTTCCTCTGTGCACACAGAGGTCAAAAATCACCGGCTGGACAAGTTCTGGTGTTGTCCAGGTGAGGCAGAGCACACAGGGCCGCACTGGGTTTTGATACAGATCACTATGTGGACAGCAAAGAACTGCATAAAATCCAACTGCAGAATCCCATCAAGTAAGATAGAAAAGACAAGACTGTAAAATTCTTCTGCCTTGAGTCTTTGACATCCTGATCATCTAGAAGCAGACAAGTTACAAGCCTGCAACTAACCTCTGCAAATGTAGGGGATGATATTTACTTCAGACTGCTAGTGGCAATGTCAAGCTCACTCAGAAATCATCCTTTTACTTCAGGGGAACAGGAAGTAGCTTTAGGTAGAAAGCACRTGAACCTACATGGAATCTGATGCTGTTCAATACTTTCAAGTGGTCTGTTAGTATATTGGGCAGAAATATAAGTTAAAACAATGTCAACTTAGAGATACAAKGTTTGAAAAGGATTAAGTGCAGGAGTAGCAGCACCATGGTAAGTGTTTAGCACCAAGATCCATTTAAGATCCATGCCAGTTTCCTGKCAGTTGGCTTCTACTTCTATTTTGAAGCAGGCACAACAATTTGGGGGGAGCTTTGCCATAAACAAGATAACATAAGATGTGAAAATAACCTTGGGATAGGAAAACTCAGGTGTCCAATCAAATTTAGATTGAAGTCCTTGACCTTCAAAAGCAGAGCTAACAATATTCATTGGGTGGAATATTGGAGTGGAAGGGCAGGAAGACTTCAGTTCAGTATTGCTCAACTCTAGTATCTCACATTAGTTCTTAACGAACATCTCTCCATTTCTCCATTTGTCAAAAAGACTTCTGAACCTAGAATTGCTGCCTAGAATTCAGTTGCAAAGCTACAGCAATATGAAAAAAAATCATTTGAATTTACTTAGATAGGGACTTTTGGCTAATAATCTTTTAGACGAGGGTATAGACATTAACAAAGTTCAAGGTACCAACACCATCAACCTCTGCGGGGAAAAAAACACTCTTAAGAGTACAACAAGCATAAGTAGAGGCTGAAAGGGAACTCTACAAATTAATCCTTTCTACTCAAAGARTGCCAGGGCCTCAGTGAGGATACTGGGCCTACTTTCACATGCTGCACTTCAAGTAGTAAATGGAAGAACTGAAAAGAGTTCTGAAGCAGCAGTTGCAGAGCAGAGGTCTAGACACCACACAGAAAGAAAAACTGAACAAGGTGAAGCTCTTTAGTTTACAGGAGGATGAAAACAGTCTTCATTTATATTCCAGACAAAAGAGGAATTAAAGATAAAATAGCTTATTTTTGTTCTCCATGAAAAAGTAAGTAATTTTACACTGCAGATTTATACTAAAGATTAAAGTTTAAGATTAAACATGTACTCATTAAACATTGAGGGAAAAAAATGGTAAATGTAGCAAAGCTCTTCAAAGACTGCTGAAGGAGAGTGGGAAAGCCCCATGATAAGGTTAAGAATAGAATGATCTTTCATTTCTGCCTTGGAAATGGAAAACACATTAGATGTCCCCCCTCCCCAAGTCTCCTCCAAGTTTGATGAGTCTGGTTTTATTCTGTCTTCTTTCTAAACACCACAGATTATGTATTTCCAAAAATATTTTCACCTCCACATTCTAAAGAAGAACAGTCTGATTACACATCTGTGACCTGTGGACTGAAGACTTGGCAACTTCACTCTACAGAGATTAGGTTGACTATAAGCATRCAGACGCAGTGACTGAGATCATCTGCAGGCACATTACAATGAAACACTGGGATAGCTTCTAATACTTACTTGTCTGCTGCATGACATATCGTGCCACATGTGTCAGCCATATCATCAACAAGAATAGCCACTCTGTCTTTCACATCACCAACCAAGACCATTCTGTCTACTTCATTTGCTTTCTTCCTCTCCTTATGAATGAGAGCAAATTCCACATTTAGTCTGTCAGCAATCGAAGTAACCCTAAGTTAAAGGAAGAAATAAAGCACATTTTAGAAGCTTATTTTAAAAGATAGGAGAAAGTCTACTTTATTTGTCCTAAAATTCCATTTACCATAAAAAAAMCCACCACACCGTAGCACAAACATTTGCAAGTCGTGAGACTTGGCAGAAAAACTTAATTCTGTTATTATATATAGCCACATGTATTAACAAATACTCAAGAAATAGTTTTTTAGCTCTCTTTAGTTTTCTGACACTAAACTCCTGTCTTTTAAAAGGTCATTAGGCAAATACAGTTATAAATATGACAAAGTCAATGTCTTTAGGATATTAATATAAGCAGTACTCGAGCAATGCTGGTCACTGGCTAGAGAAAAGAAGATACAGACACAGTATCCCGGCATGAGTGGTTCACTTCCCAGCACAAAACTTAAACAAGTGAAAAAAAATACTATCTTGAAGCGTTCACTACTTTTCTTCATCTAAGCCAARGAGGAATTTAGCTGCAATAAATTTATGAAATATACTTCTTTATGCATAATCTGYTTTTTTTAACATAGATATATACTGAAATACAAGTCTACTGTAAGAATTAATTTCTGAAGTAGAAGTTGACTATAAATCAGAGACAGAAAGTTTCTTATAGAAGAGAAGTGGGTAGATGCTTAGAACCTAGTGTTGTAGATTCTGGTCCTTTTAGAAAGTCTCTTTCTCTTCAAAATAGAGGATAGGAGAATTACAGGCCCAGTAATTTAACCTCTTGCACCTATTCTATAAACAGAAGTTGAATACCTGTGTAGAGGAGGGTCACTGCTAGAAGAAAAGCTGCTGTCTGAAAATATGTGGAGATCTAATGTCTCATTCTTCAAGGAAAAGCTTTCCCTTTAGTACCGCTATGGAAGAACTGCTATGAAGAAGGTTTGGGCATGGGGAAAATTAAATAACATTCAGTTGTGAAAGCCACCRCATTAGATAGCTCAAAATTAAGAAGACTTAAATACAGCTTTTAAAATCATTTCMAAGTTAACTACAGGGCTACTAGGAGCTCAGAGAAAATGTATGCATGTCATGCTAAGATTTGACTCTTAATGATATGCAGAATATACATACAAAACGTTTCAGCTATTCACAGGTTTTATTGAATTGTTGTGAAACCCAGTCATGCTAGACGGTTTAAAAGAGCTAGCCTCAATTGTAAGCATACAACAGCTTTATTTTAAAAACTGAAAATACTGTTGTCAGAAAYGTAAACATCAGACTAACGGTAAAAATAAGCAAGTTAGTGGTGATTAGTAACTTCTTTAATAACATTTGTCTAGCAATCAAGTAGTTTCTTTAGTAATTTTGTTAGCACTGCTTTTGATTGGCAAACAGCTTTTACAGTTTCTCAGGATGACCTCTGGTGGCCAGACACAACTCCACTAACAAGCTTTATTTTTATTGTTAATTATTCTAATTAAATACATGGCTTTATTCATTTTTTAACTATACTCAAGCTGTCGGACATATTCTAAGAAATACTGAATACTGAGCATGCTTTGTCCATGATGGCACAGTCTTGAAGGCTGTCTTAGAATATTTTTTAGAACACTATTAACAAGGTTCACAGTGGTTCAGTTTCTCTAGCACTTAAATATGAAAGACAAGTTTGTTTGCTGCAGCTTTTCAAACTAGACTGATAAACAAAAAAAAGATGTTAAAGTGTTTTCACATTTTTGTGCTGAACAGTGTAATTTCAAAGCAAATCTCAATACCTCAGAGGCATTAAGATACCAATAGAACCCACATGCCTTACTTCAATCATAAAACTTAATGAGCTGGAAAGTCACCAAGCAAATGGTAGGAAACAGAGAAGTATCCAGATGTTCAAAATATCAAGCAAACAAGACACACATTTAATGTGTCTGATTATTCTTAAGGCATTATTCACATTCTATTCACTTTCATTAAGTCGAGCATTAACTTAAAGGTCCGCATGTTTTAAATGAAAAAGCCAAGAACATCTTTAGGTTATCTTACTGATAACAAAAAAGTTGTAAATTTATGGTAAGCAACATTCTCCCTCACGACAACAGCCTTCCTGAATTCTGYGTTTCAACAGAAAGGTATCAAGACAGATTTTATCCATATTAGACAGAATCAAAGTAGTCCTCAAGAATAAATTCTCATGAATCTAATACACAAATGTAACTTTAAAGTGAGCTTTTCACCTCATTGGCAGCCTTTGTCACTTCATTAACTTTTTTCCTGAACTTTTGCATTAGTTTATAGGTATTACGTCCCCTCAACAAGTAACATGCTGTGCATAAAGCATCATTACAGTTATCTAAGTTTCTATCTACTTTCACCATTTGCCACTCAAAGCAATACCTCATTATCTTTTTGTAGTATTCATAGTACATAGCTCGAGTCAGTAGGTTTACAAAGACTTCAGTAACTTGAAGAAAAAAGAAACGTGACTCAAGCAAGGTCTTACCTAAATGCCAGCAGGTACAATGAGGGCAGGCCATTTGCTTTAACAGAGAAGAAACTTAGGCAAACACTGAGTCAAGTAGGAAGAGATGCAGCAACTGGACTAAAGCAGGGAAAAAAAAAAAATCTTTCTCTCCATAATGGGATTCAGCTAATGAGACCATATCCAGGGAGAGAGAAAAACATTTTCTTTAGAGTACAGAAAGCTCCTGGATGTTTTCAAGCAACAACATTTAGAAGAACTAGYTATGCTGTTGTTTTAACAAGGCAGCTGGTGTCAGTGATGCCCCCTCTTTTCTCAAGGGAGAATTCAAGGGGGAGGAGGATGAGAAAGAATACATCACATAGTTCATTGCTCACTGTCAACAGCTTCAACAGTACCTTTTTGCACCACCTGCATCAGGTGAGACTATGATACAATTTCTCCACTCCGCAATGTTCTCCTTTATCCACTGTAGCACTGCAGGCTCTGCATACAGGTTATCTACTGGAATGTCAAAGAAACCCTAGTGCAAGAGAGAAACAGTTTCATAAATATACATTTATTTTTTAGTTGAAAGACAACAGGGAAAGAGTCAAGTCTTTGCATCATATAAGGTTAGGACTTCCAGGTTAATGTATAAGACTAATTATTCTACCACCTGCTAGTTCTATCAAATTGAGAGGAAGCAGAAGTGTACTAAGAACTCTAAAAATCTCACACAAAGTAGTGAAATGAAAAACCTTTCCCATTATATGAAACTTAAAAACACCAGGTTCAGACACCTAAGTAAATTCACAGTTGTGAAGAAGTCTCAACAAAACAACTGAGCTTCCATATATTTTATTTCTTAAGAGTAATTGCTCAACACGAGTATTAGGATTTCAGTCTGGGGAAGATTCAAATTAGCATTACTTGAGCAGCAGAATGGAATCTTTCTCTTCTTCATGGAGGAGAAGATCTGCTTTTTATGCAGATGATAGCAATCAGAACCATAGAATACTTAAGGTTGGAAGGGACCTCAGAGGTCATCCAGTCCAACCCTCCTGCTCACACAGGGTCACCTAGAGCACGTGGCACAGGGCTGCATCCAAGTGGGTTTTAAAGATCTCCAAAGAAGGAGACTCCACAACCTCTCTGGACAGCCTGTTCCAGGGCTCTGTCACCCTCACTGTCAAGAAATTCTTTCCTAAGTCTGTGGAACTTTCGGTGCCTCAGTTTGTGGCCATTTCCTCTAGTCCGGTTGCTGTCCACCACTGAAAAGAGGCCAGCCCCCTCCTCCTCACTCCCTCCCTGGAGGTATTTGTACACGCTGATCAGGTCCCCCCTCAGCCTTCTCTTCTCCAGGTTGAACAGGCCCAGCTCCCTCAGCCTTTGCTCATAGGGCAGATGTT